>NC_056731.1:278939880-279092380 GCF_019279795.1 Protopterus annectens
TTTCGAACATATGGTCTGCGATCATATGGGTTTCGAAGTTATGAATTTTGGCATTCTGAAGGGGACCCATATATATATATATATATATATATATATATATATATACACAAACACACACACACACACACAAACACATAGATATATATCTATATATATATATATATATATATATATATATATATATAGATATGTATATATATATATATATGTATATATATATATATATGTATATACATATATATATATATATACATATATATATATATATATATATATATATATATATATATTCTTTAGACAATCTGAAAATACTGAAATGTCGAATTTTAGTATTTCCAGACTCAATAGTCAAAATTCCACATACCCCAAAACCCATAACTGCGAAAACCACAATTGTGGCCACACACACACACACACAAACACATAGATATATATCTATATATATATATATATATATATATATATATATATATATATATATATATATATATATATATATATATATATATATATATATATATATATATATACATATATATATATATATATATATATATATATATATATATATTCTTTAGACAATCTGAAAATACTGAAATGTCGAATTTTAGTATTTCGAGACTGAATAGTCAAAATTCCACATACCCGAAAACCCATAACTGCGAAAACCACAATTGTGACCACACACACACACACACACACACACACACACACACACACACACACACACACACACACACACACACACACACACACACACACACATACCAGCACACAAACAAACACACATACACCTGCCTAATTACACTACAACAAACAACACACACACACAACACAGCATACAAACACAAACACAACATAACATACAAACACACCTAACGTACCTATAAGCAGGAGGGCAAGCCCCCCTACACCCCCATGTGGGGGGCTGTGCTCCCACCCCCCACTTACATATACCAACTCTGAGGTTGCACTAAACACACAAACACACAAAAAACACCACTACACACACTCAGACACACTAAAATCCCTACTCAATAACCTTACGTAAACACCACTTACCTGAATCCTCAGCTAAATCCACAAACCGCACGTCACAAACACAACACCACAACAGCGGATTTGACATTTCCACATTTGAGATAGTGCAGTTTCACATAACTGCACTTTTGACTATTCAGTCGCGAAATACTGAAATTCGACATTTCAGTATTTCAAGATTTGTCTAGTGAACCCATTTATATAATATATATACATACATATATATATATATATATATATATATATAGAGAGAGAGAGAGAGAGAGAGATATTATTTATTTATTATTTATTTATTTTACATTTGTTGACTGGGCTAGTCCAGCTGGATACATGTCCTTTTTCAGTAGAGGCCCAGGGAGATAAGCTCCAAGACATGGTCGAAATACAATAGTACAAGTTCAAACAACACAGAAAAAATATCAAATATACTAATAAAAATTGCAACTTTCAAAAAGAACATAAACATCATCAACAATTGTATCAAGTAATTTATGGTACAGCGTTTGAAACAGGATATAGTATTGAGGACAAAAATCATAAAACAGTGAAATTTGAGGTATGGAGACATAATGCAGGTTAAGTCAGAAGTAAATAAAGGAAGTTAGGTGAGTAGTAATGTAGCAAAGGAGTTACTTAAGAAGAGAATGTGTAAAGAGGATATATAAAAAAAAAGGTAGATAAGAAAAATATGATAAGATGGAAAAAAGTAACAGAGGATAGTAAGCATTGGATAGGTTAGTCAAATTAGTAGAGGTAGATGACTAGTCTGGTTTTGAACAGGGGCATAGCCAGTGAGTTTTGAGGAGAAGTTTAAGTCTATTTTTAAAGAGAGATAATGAGGTGAGTGAGTAGAGGTCCCAAGGGAGAAGATTCCAGAATTTACCTACAGAATTAGAGAAAAGGGAATCCCCAGCTCTGTTGTTGGGTTTAGTGGTGTGGACTAGAAGTTTGTGAGATGAGCAAAAGGACTTCAGATTTGTATAGGGGGTGATGAGGGTAGATAAACTTGGAGTATTAGAAGGTTTATAAAGGATGTTGTGGGCAAGGGTGAGTTGGTGAAATTTAATCAGGTGCTGTAGTTCTAACCATCCTAGCTGTTTTAGGTTAATGCAATGATGGGTTCGGAATGGGTTGCCTGTAGCAAATCGTGCAATGTTATTATAGGCCATTTCCAATTTGTTGAGGTTATTCTTGGAGAGATTAGTATAAATGGGGGAGGCATAAAGGAGTGTAGAGATCAAATGTGTGTGTGCAATAGTAGTTTTAGCAGTGGGGGAAAGGAAGGGTTTTATCCTACAGAGGGTACCAATTTTTTTATTAACAGTCTTTATGGTATTATTGATGTAGATGTCAAAGCTCAGATTATTGTCGATGGTGACACCGAGTAGTTTGGTGGTAGAGTCAGGAGATATAATAGTATCATTGGTAGATGTTACTGAGAATTGAAGAGGGGAGGACTTATGAGTAGGAGTGAAGAGGAGGAGTTTGCTTTTTTTAGGGTTCAAGAGAAGGCAATGCTGAGTGAACCATTGTTCAACTATGTTGAATACTTTTTGGGTAAGAGCATGAAGGTCATGGGATGATGTAGCTGAACATAATAGTGTTGAGTCATCAGCATATTGTTTAAAAGGTGGCTTGTGGGATAGCTAGATGAAGGTCATTAATAAATATAGAGAAGAGAAGAGGTCCAAGTATGGACCCCAGAGGGACTCCTAAGGTAACAGGTAGAAGGGTGGATAAAGTGTTTTGCCAAAATACTGCTTGCTGTCAGTTGTCAAGGTAGGATTGGAACCATTTTATGGAAAGTGGGTCTAATGACAGAGATTTCAGGATGTTTAAGAGAATTTGGTGGTTTACCATGTTGAATGCTTTGGACAGGTCAATGAATAGAGCAGAAGAAAGGTTATTCAGGTTTTGGTGCCTGTTTATATAGTCAGTGAAAGACAAGAGGGCAGAGGTAGTGCTGTGCGAGGGTCTGAAACCATGTTGACAGTTGTAAAATAAGTTATTTTCAATTAGATGGTAGAGTAGTTGCTTATGGATACACTTCTCCATAATTTTAGCTAGGGGAGAAAGTAGGGCAATGGGGCGATAGTTTGATATTTTTGTGGAATGTCTTCCTTTATGTAGGGGGATTATATGGGAGAATTTCCATAAGATGGGGATGTAACCTTCAGTAATTGATCTATTGATCAATATGGAAATAGGATAGGCTATGGCCTTGGATGATATCTATAGATATTCAGAAGGCAGTAGGTCTGCAGAAGGAGAGCATGGTTTCAGTTTATTCAAAAGGGTTTGAATTAATGAGGTTGAAACAGGTTTGAAATGAAAAGGGGGGGGTAGGATTGAGGAGTATGAGGGTATTGTGAAGGTATTAGGTGATAGTTGATTGGATAGTATCTGTAAAAAGGTATTGAAGGTATTAGCTGTATGGATTGGATTATTCAGGTCTGTATTTTGAGGGTTTGGTGTAGTAGATTGACCTGGGTTGAGTAATTGCATGATGCTGGCCCAGAATTTCTGTGGCTTGTTGTGATTAGGTTGTTGATATTGTAAGTAGTAGTTTTGTTTATCAGAGAGTATGGCCTTTTGAGTGTCATTTCTTAGCCATCTAAATGTTAGTTGGTCAGTGGTGTTTTTTGTCATTCTCCATTTGGCCCAGTATTTATTTCTGATGTGAATTTTGTGTTTGGTTTCGCTGGAAAGCCATGGGGCAGGCTTGGCCTTAATTCTTATAGATCTGGTTGGAGCATGGTGATTAAGAATGGCAAGGAAGGTAGAGTTAAAGAAGTTAACGGCTTAATCTAAAGGAAGATGTTTTAAGGGAGCCCAGTTGCAAGCTCTAAGTTCAATCTTGAATAGATCAGGGTTCAATTTATTTTTGGATCTAATATGTCTGGTAGAGGTTGGGGTAGGGGTGATGGCTTTTTGTCTAATGATATAGGTGAGTGAGTGGTCACTGATGTCGTCAGAGAGGGTTCCAGAGTCATAGTCGTGAGTATGATTGTTAGTGAGAATCCAATCTAGTGTGTTAGCTTTCTTGTTAGATGTATTTATTCTGGTGGGGGAGGTAATGGTCTGGGAGAAACCATATAGGTTTATGTGAGTGGAAGGGAGGCTACTACAATAGGTATTCCAGTCTAAATTCATATCACCTAGGATAATGGTTTCTTGAGGCAGGTGTTGGGATAGCCAGCAGAGGATATTTTCCAAGGTGGCTATGTTATTTCCAGGGGGCAGATACATACAGATAATATAGATTGATTTAGCATTGTTAAGTTCAAGTTTAGCAATGAGAATTTCTGTTTTGGAGTCCAGAGGTATATTACAGTTGTAAATGATTATTTGAAAGCCTGATTTAAATAGAATAGCCACACCACCACCTTTCTTAGCTACTCTGTCAAGCCTTAGGATATTATATCCAGGTGGGATAATTGCATTATCTTTGATGGCAGGTTTTAGCCATGTTTCAGTTAGACAAATAATGTCAAAGGCATACACTTCTAGGAGAATATGGAGATGAGTTTCTTTGTTGTATATATGTTTTATATATATATATATATATATATATATATATATAAATATATATATATATATATATATATATATATATATATATATATATATATATTACACACACACACACACACACACACACACACACATATATATATATATATATATATATATATATATATATATATATATATATATATATGTCCACAAATACATACATGCAGCTTCCTCTAGTCATGTATATTCCTCATACCCTAATAAAAGTATTTATTTCAAAGACAGTCATGTCCATTAATTCTAAACACAGCAAATCCTCTAAACGTTTTTGGACAAATTGAAAGCAAATAAAAAGTTGGGGGAGTACATGGGTGTGCCACCTTGCAGATATATTCACTCGTTACACTGTTTTACTTGCAATACTGAATGCTACAACTAGATAGAGTAATTGGTTTAAAAAAATAAAGTTTGTTTGTGGTATAGTTATTTTCAGAGATTGTGTAAATGTGTTTCTGTTTGTGCTGCTGAAACTGTTTCTGGCTTTTGATTCCATGGAGTATGTTTGTATCAAATATTAATTTTTTGGGACTATTAAAGATGGTTTGAGCTTCTTTTCAAGACGTTCTTTGGTGCCAAGTACTTAAAAAGCTTTAAGGATTTCAGTGACTATCAAGAACTACAAAGGAAGAGGAAATAAAAGAAAAAAGAGAACTGTAAGCACTTTCACAACATCTTATGTAAAATCCAGATGTGGAAAGAATATTGTGAAATACGAGTTCAGATTTTTATTCTCAATAAGACTGACAATGTACACAGAAAAAAATTATTCTCACGAATGTAGCACATTATGGAAGCTTTGACCTAAAGGCTTATGAGACATATGTAGAATCATGACCAATCTATGGGAAAGGCATATATGCAGCTTTTAATCTTTTTGAAATCAGTCCTAAAATAGGTGAGATAATACTTACAAAAGCTAAGTTTTGATTCTCATGTTAAGAGTTGTCTGAACCTCTGACTGTAAATGCAGTTATGATGAGAAAGCAGGACCAGGGTTACAATTATTGGGAGAGATTGCATCAAATGTCAACAGACAAGGATGTGTGTGGAAATAAAGTTTAGCCATTTAATAAGGCTGCTATCAGAAACAAAAATGCACCAGACTTACAAAGTAAGGAAGAGTACAGTGGCGTGTTGCAGAATACAAGAACAGAAATGTAAAAGGCACATACCCAAGTGCAGAGAAGGCATAAAGACTTATGCAAGTTACCAGCTTCAGTGGAAACAGCATATGGTTGCTAAGGAATAATTTATCTTCACTAAATATAATACACATATAATAAATGTCAACTTGTGGGTAATCACTCACAAACGAATAAGAAAACTCATCAAAATATTTTGTGAGTGTACTTATCAGAAAAGAAAATATGCACTACAAGCCATTAAAAATAAAAGGAACTAGAAACACAAGTTACAGTTTTGTAGGGGTGAAAACCCCACTACACTCATATCCCTATTACTTAAATATACTAACTCCAAGGTTCTGCAACCTCAGAATATATGACTAACTTTCAGACAAAGCCAATCACCCCTTTACTCTTAATGTTGCATAACCCCACAATCTGTATATTTAATATACAAGACTACCATCACATTTGGTGACCTTGGAGTTTGTACATTTCATTCATGAGACTACCATCATAATTTGAAACTATAGTCACAAATGGTGACCTCTCTAGTTTGTATATTTGACACATGAGACTGCCATAATAGTTGATGAGCTGGACATTTGAAGAATGGTCACTGGCAACCTTGCCAGCTGCAAAAAATAAATAAATTAATTAATTAATTAATTAATTAATTAATTAATTAATTAATAATACTTGAAGTGTCATGTTCCCAGTTGCTGGCAGTAAATGCAAGCAAAGAATTTGATGCATATAGTAAAATTGGAGCCAGGGAAATAGTCTGTTGGAGCAAAGAAAAGAAACACTTTTTTTAACAAAGCAAGTACTGTAAGAGCTAAAAATATAGTATTTACTTCTTACACAACATTCATACAGAAAAAAATCCCGCAAAGGAAAGAGAGAAAACATTTTCTTGACACAGTGTGTGAGGTCTATATATGAAGTAAGTAAAGCCAGTTATAGTGGAAAAGAAAGAAGAAGGGAAACCAGTGGCTGTTTAGGCTGATACTGGAAGAAGTAACATTGTATCACTACAAAAAATGAACTGTAGTTCAGAGAAATAAGTAACAAAGCTATGTAACCAAATGAAATTGTACTGAAGAATGGTACAGGAAAACATATAAATTACTAGCAGTTAACACATGAAAGATTCACTTAGAGAACAGAGGAAGTGTTAACTTTGAAAATACTGTAGGAGTTTGAACAAGTTTGTTGGGAAGAAATGGAAAAAATAAACTGAAAGCCTGGAAGCAAACAAAATACACAACCTTGGAAAATAAAACTTTGGAAAAATCTATCTCAAACAGACTATTTTTAAAACACTAGCTGTGTTAAAAGAGACTACAGTTGATCGTTTTCTAGCAGACGCCAAACCTAGGCTCTTCAGACATAGGTAATTTTCTTGTACCATGTATGCTAAGTCAGAAAAAGAAATACATAGACTGTTAAAAAAATATGCAATATTCAGAATGGCCTGCTCCCATGGTGCCTAAAATTAAGCTTGATAAAATTATTAGATTTTCAGGGGAGCCCGAAGGATTTTTTGTAGGGGGGTACAAACCCAGAGTCCTCCAACTCAAGCCCCCAGGCAGCCCCCACCACCCAGCCATTCCAGTGTCCCATTACTAGGCTATTTCTCCCCAGTTGCCATAAACACTGTTCAAAACTCCCAGTGTGCATACAGTTTTATGCTTTACTTCTACAATGATTACAAATATTTGGATTTAATTTACAACTTTTATTTCAAAATTTATAGCACAAACACTGATATACATTTGCTAAACAAAGCAATAGTCTTACAATGAAAACAGACTTACCATTAAAACTACTCTACCTTTGAAACTCACATTCACTGAAACTGCACTGAAATCCACATTCAAAGAAAATGCATCTGGACAGTGGCGGGTTAACTTACCTTTGGGCTGTTTTCAAATCATAAGCCACTTGCACACATTTTTAGGACCATGCAAAAGTTCTTTGGTTTGCCTAATTATAATATATAACAACTGAATTATATCCTTTGTATAATACAGCACTACATGTTAGAATGTGTTTTAAATGTATAGCTTTGAACATTTTTCCATTAAGCAATGAAACAATACATATGAAACAATAATGACAAACTACCCAATTCAGTACATTTCAGCCATAAAAGGCCATTCAAACTTTTGTCATTACAATCCATCAGTCTCAGTCAATATGCTCAATCACTGCAGAAGTAAACGTTTTCTGAATAATTCCACATTAAAGTGACTTGAAACTAATAAAGAGGCTGTTGCTAGAAAGTAACTCTATATTTCAGTGTTTCATCTACAAATTCAGTGCCTGCTACACAAATAAATTGCTTATGTTGCATTAAAAAATGGTAAGCTGGTATATTGCAATAGGGAATAGGTGGTAAGCTAAAAAACAGGTTCATAGTTACTAGGCATCTCATCCAAAGGAACACATACTCAGGACTGCAGCATCCCACCCCCTTAAAATATAAATCTACATGCTGTGGGAGTAGAACCTACAGCACTCTATATCAAGATGCAAGTAGGCTACCTGCTGTGCTACTAACACTGCCTTAAAATTCTATACCACAATATTGATACCATTTGCTAAACAAAAAACTTGCACATTTTAAGCAGACTTAGCATGAGCAGCAGTAAACTCTTCCCTAGAAGCTCACGATTCCTTGAAAATGCACTTGAAAATAAATTCCACCTGCTAACTCTAACTAGGGCATTTCACTCTCTCTCTCTCTCTCTCTCTCTCTCTCTCTCTCTCTCTCTCTGTCTCATATACATACACACACACACACACACACACACACACACACACACACACACACACACACACACACACTCTCACACACACACACACACACACACACACACACACACCTCAACCTCCTAGTGCAAGAAATCTGGACAAAGATATGGACTGCCAATGACTGGATGGTTTATAAGTGATGTATAATGTTTACAACTACAGTTGTTTCAATGGTGTCTGTGATGTAAACTGTTTTGCAACTGAAGTCATATAATTTTGTATGTTTTTCATTTATATAAATGTAAGATTGCCTTTGTTACATGTGTAAATTTAATAAAGATGTCTGGAAAAAAGATAGGGACAGATTATAAATATTGCTCTCATGAACTTAGAAAATTGCTAAAATAGGATTTGTGTTAGTATGCATTTTTCTAAAGGATATGATTTCTAAAACTGAAATGTCTGCCATTATTAAGCAACTTCAATCCTTTTTAGGAGGAATATGAGGCAAAAATCTGGACATTCTGCAAAAACGAAGGGTATGCTACCTCCCTGTTCTACACACACACACACACACACACACACACACACACACACACACACACACACACACACACACCATACCTCTCAGTCTCTTAGCACAAGAAATCTGGACAAAGCCTGTTATAATGTTGGGGACAAAGTCCAAAAACTACGGACACATTCTAATGCATGTCATTATTTAGTAACTTTAATCCTTAGCTCATCACAGTGATTTGTCAAAAGAAAAAAAAAACAGAATTTTTATGAGGAACAGACCAAAAATATAAGGCAAAAATCTGGACATTCTGTGAAAATATGTACAGTTGATTTATGACACACACATACATCCCCTGCCTCCTTAGAAAGTGGATTGAACAAGAAGGTTTGCATTAGTATGCATTTTCTAATGATATGAAGTTTAAAACTCAAATATCTGCCATTATTTTTTGACTTCAGTCCTCAAAGATTTGCCAGAAAAACACACAATTTTCTGAGAAACAAACCAAAAATACGAAGCCGAAATCTAGATAATTGTGAGGTATGAACCCACCTTTTACACTCACTCCTACCCCCCATTACTTACACACAAATACACACACACACCTACCTACCTACCTCTTTTACACACACACACACACACACACACACACACACACACACACACACACACATGCACGCATGCACACACACACACACACACACACACACACACACACACACACACACACACACACACACAGACCTACCTACTTCTTACATACACATGCACCCCTGCCTTTACCTACCTACTTCTTACATACACACATAGACACCCCTACCTACCTACCTACTTCTTACATCCACACACCCCTACCTATTTCTTACACACACACACACACACACACACACACACACACACACACACACACACACACACACACACACACACACACACACACACACACACACACACACCCCTACCTCTCATTTATACATTTATCTGCAGTCCAAACATCTTCTGGAATTCAAATTCTGCATGGGCACAAAAGATGAAGACATCAACCATTGGTGTCACAGATGCAGAAGTGTCTGTGAGACTGGACACAAAGGACATTCAAGAAGAACACTCAAACAGAAAAAAAGCATATTTTGTTTAATTAAAAGATTAATCTCCCAGCCAGCCGATTCCAGGGGGGTGCAAGTGCACCTGCCTGCGGGTGCCCTTACATTCTTTGCTGATATTATAAATGAAATGTTAGCCAAACAGAGTTTTTGGAGAAGTACCTTGTGCTTTGACTACAAAAACCTTTTTTTTCCAGTGATTATGTGGAGCCCCACATGTTTTCAAGATAGAATGTGAGCCATGATTATCAACAAATGTCTTGGATAGTTAAGTGTAAGAAATACTAGACCACAAATGCTCATAAAGGAATATTTATACACAGCAGTTTATCTTTTTGAGGTTATCTGCACCTGCTGTTTGCAAAGGAAGGTAAAAGTTTGCTACTAGAAGTACCATATGTCACCATTTATCTAAATGATATTCTAGTTACCTGCCCACATCAGAAGAACATACGCAAAACTCAGTGGATGTGATAAAAAGATTGATGATTAACGTCTAAAGAGCAACAGATACACATTTAAACAAAAGTGCAATTCTTGGGACATACAAAAAAAATGTTCCAAACTGAAACAAAGAAAAATCAGTCTTAATTTTAGAATTCAAAGGTTTGGTAACTGTTTATGGTTGTCTTTATTTTGCCATATATGCAGATCACGAGCAACTGATTACTTTGTTTATTGAAAGGAAATCTGTTCTCCAAATGGGTTTACCAACAGTATGGCACTAGGTAGAATTCTGAGAGAACACAAGTATAAAATTGTATACAGAGTGGAAGTGTCATGCTAATACTGAAAACTGGAAAGGATACTTACTCCAGAAAAGTGGGTTGGTATAATGGTTAAGTTGCTTGCCTCACAGACACAAACTACAGGATTTGATTCTGACCTTTGAAAAAGAAATTAAAATGGCCCACAAGGGCAGCTAGCTTTGTACTTACCTATAATCATGTAAGCATAAATAGAGTTTGTTCATTCTTAAAGGTAATACTTGCATTCATTTTGGTCTTAACCTGGAATCCACTTGGAAGCTACCAATCACTTAATTAGGATTTTTTTTCTCATTGGATGCTTTCAATTGAATTGTTCTATCCTCCACGAAATCAGAGAAACGTGAAGATGAGATGAAACATTAGTGAAGCCCCCACATGGTGTACCAGGGATCTTACCTCGCTATAAAACAGTTTTTAAGGAATATTACATTTAGTATATTTCTTCCAGGTACACTTCATTTTCAAATTGCTGTTTCTCACTTGGTTTTGTAATCCTCAATGTAATGCATTGTAATCCTCAGCAATTTCAGTATTTAATGAAGTGGAATTATCAGGATAGATTTTAAAATTATGCAATTGAATTGTTTCAGGCTGTTCACTTGCCTGTGTTAATAAATGTGCAGACTAAATAGTTTGTAGATGAGTATCCAGATATTTTACCTGGAAAACTTTAATACAAAATGTCACAGAATTTGGAGAAATTTTCTCCTGTGTTCAGTCACCAAAATATACCAAAATTGCAATTCATCTCTGATAAATCACAGACTACAATCAGATTTAATTCTCTACAAATTTTAATAAATTACTTTTGCCCATAATGACAGATATATTACATATCAAAAATTGACCAGTATTGCCTTGGAGCAAAAACATAATAGAAGCAATATGTGGGAAATGCAACACATATCAAAAATGTACCAATATTAAGTTAGCAGAAGATCACAATAAAAAATACTATTTGCAATAATGTCACATTTTCAGCCATTTTAACCATTTTGGAAAACTACTGTGCATTGGGAACTATCTCACAAAATTCAAGAACTTGACTTTCTCTAACCTTTACTAATAAAAGTACAACCTAACTACTGTTTATAAGTGGCTATCCAAATATCTTGTCAAGAAAATGTTATTACAAAATGTCAAACAGTTTATAGTTGCATATAGGAAAGGCAGAAGTAAATCTAAGTGGTCATAAGAAACTGACAAACTCTATAAAGTTCCACTATGTTCCATTCACAACAAACAGTGTGTATTTCTTTTGTTCAGAGTGGAATGCATAACATTTAACAAACACACAAAAATGTTGGTATAGCATCATAACTAAAATAAAATTAATTTGTCCATAAAGTGGTGATTTCAAGCATGTTAAATGTTCTAGCAAAAAAACAATAACTATATTGAACTTTCACATACAATTTTAAAAACAGCTGTTTTCATTCATTTGTACATAAAAGCAGAACCTATGTATACTTTATTGTTAAATATGAGAAATATCAAATCCAAAATGTTTTACTAAAAGTGTTCAGATTAATTCAGAAATATAGCTGGGTACATATGATGATCAGAAATAAGCCAAAATGTTTGACTGTTGAATGCAACCTTTAAAAAAAACATTTAAAGCTTTTAGAACAGAACCAGTAGACTATTGAGTCATTCCTGTGGTGGGTTACTGACACTCATATGTATTTATTAAATTATTCATTCAGTCCGTCAATAAGGCATTCATTCATTCATTCATTCTTATGATACCATTTCATACTAAGAAGGTCAGTTTGATTGGTCTACTTGAATCTATATTTATTATACATTTATGTAAACAGTAGCTGACGTTATAACACTTCTGACTTTAAGAAGATTGGCAAATACAAATAGAACATTATAAGTAAAAAACGTATGAAGAATGCTGAGAATTACCACCTGAACAGAAGTTAAGTTGTTGTTATGAATGGCTTAGCAAAATGTATTTTTAGTACACCCCCCCCCCCTTGCAGGACTGCATGAATGTAGATGTAACTGCATTGACTAACAGTCAGTAAACAGGCGTTATCATAAAAAAATTAAGATTAACGGATATGGAAATGTGTGTAATACATCATAACTACAGTAACAATGACTAATGATGTATAAATCGGATTGCAATTGAAGCTCTTGCATGTAAATGGTTGGTACTAAAATGACATTACACCTCACAGTTTACACTTGGTAGCATTCACTTTAAACATAGTGGACTAATAAAAAAACACTCCTAATTTGTGAGAACTCTATTGTATTTTGCTCCAAAGGGAACCTCAGCTGTTGTAATGAAGGACAAGACAAATCAATTTATTTCAACAACCTGCGGATCTAAGTTTATATTTTACATAGAATTTATTGCAGTTTGCCTCAAGAAATTTGCATATTTAACTCACTGAAACTTTAATATTCGATATATAGCCTTAATATTGCAATGGTAAAGTTTAAAATCATCTTTCAGTTACACTGTCCATTATCCGTTAGCAGAAGTAGCTCATTTACTTAATGAGTATGCATTAACTGCATTCAGCAAATTAATATTCACACTTTTATGTTACTTCTGGGCAAGAGCGCAGAAGGGGCATGAGTAGAGTTTGCTACTCTGCATCCCCGAGGCCACTAAAAGTACATTATGCCAGTGTCTTAAGCGTTTATCTTTTAAGGCACAATGTGTTTTAGACAGTGTTCCCAGTCCCAAAAATATTTTAGTGGTATTCATAGTCAGGGACTTTGCAGCTACCTAGAGGTTATCTGCAATGAGCACCGGTACGTGTATATGCAAATAAGCTAAGCACAAGTTTATTTGAGCTGAATAAAGAAAAGCAAATGCATTTTAAAAAATATGGCTACTTACATCAAAGGCTTAAAGTATCTAAAATTAAGCATTAAGTACATATTAAGTAAAACATGAAAGCAGTTAGCTAAGTATTACTTTTTATGTATTCCAATGTTTCAGACATAGCTGGTTCAAGTCAGCCAAAGGCCATGTTCATGAGCAGCCAAGAATGACTTATGTGCATAAGTGGCTGTACACATTCGGATATTACTGTGGTCCATAAATATAAAATAAAAATGGTAATTTGCATAAAAATGCATAAATAGATCTGACTTTACATGAAGTACTTTTAACACTATCATATTAACTTTCAATCATTCGAGTTAGGCAGCTAATGACTTAGGAAACTACAGACTTTTTAAAGTAAGAAAAAATAATTATTAATTTGGCACACTTTAATTTTGTTGTTGTTGTTTGTCTTTTGGCTTTTCCCAGTTAGGGGTTGCCACAGCGGAACTCCAGTCCACTAATGATTGGCAGTAGATTTTCACAAATGCCGAGGTGCCTATAAAATGAATGAGTTCACTTTGAGAAATGCTTGTGTTACTGTTATGATGGACATATTACAATGGCCTTAGTGGCTACTGTAAAGCTGTCATTTGTATATGGAAATCATTATAGCAGCAGTGGATATGATTAATGATCCGTGAGAAAATAATTTTCTTTGGTATTATTTAGTGCTTGTGCATACATGGTAGAAATGCAGTGATTTAAATGTGAAGCATGGAACTGGTAAGGATATTTTGTTTTCTCAACACCAAGGACACTTAAGCAGTTAATAGATCAATGTATTTTACAGCACAAGCTACAAATACAGAATAAGATGTATGAAACTACAGTGTTTGCCATCACTGGCTGAGTGCATTTATTCATGTCAGGGACAGAAAGATTATAAGAGACAAAATGGTGGATGTTCTATTCAGTCAGGGGCAGCTGAGAGATATGCAGATGTGCTCATGTGTGTATGTGCCTGTGTTTGAATGTGTGTATGTGCATGTGGCTGTGTGAAGAGGGGGATCCTGTGCCAACATGATGCATGGACTGCCATCAATGATTATCACAACAAAATGCTTGCTAGTGTCTGTGGTAATTAGCGAATGATTAATAGACATTCAGATTAGCCGATAATGAGATCTTTCCTCATTTTGGCTAACGTGTCGCTAAATTGCTGGTTTTCTTAATCACTTTAAAAGGCGTCTTCTTCTGCAGCCATGCTAATGGAGGAAGGCCCATTTCTGAATATTTTCCTTTACCTTCATTTTCATAATATATGTTTCAGAAACAAGGAAGAAATTAAAATGTGGTAAAAAGGGTGACTGGAATTTCCTTTTGGCTAAATTCATAAGTGAATAACTTGCAGTGCCACTGTTTAGTATATTAGTTAACAATCATTTATTAGTACAATGTGACTGTCATGCCATACATACCAAGGATTTATGAGCAGTTAATCTTGTTACTGTTTATAGTTCAGCTCACACCAGTTTAAGTTATGACTTTTAAGATTTTCACAGAAAATGCACACTTCTCTGCTAAAGGCATTATTGGTTTGTTTCTTTCTTAGTCAAGGTAAAATATTGACTATCCATTAGTTCGTAGAGAGATGTTTTTTTCATCATTAGACTAGATCTATGTCACAGCATTAGTGAATTTGAATCTGTACAGAACTTCAGAATTTGGATTATTTTCCTGAACTAGAGATTTGCTTAATTTATTAGCATCTTAAGGACTCGTGGAGTTATGAAAGTTCAGAAGATGATATTTACTTTCCATTTAATTATTTCTTTTCGCAATGATAAACTGTGACTAATCTGTAGTAGTGAAACTGGCATAACAGGAAAATAATTACTTGGCACCAAAATGCTTCACAGACATTCACATGAAATGTTACCAAATGCAAACTGTATGGGTACACATTTTGACACTAATGTGCTAAAATATTAATTTATTGCTAGCAAAAACATGGGAGACAAGGAAACAAGGAAAAATTGGTATCCAGGAAGTTTTTTTTTTTTGGGGGGGGGGTATATTTCGTGACTAAATTAGAAATTATAAAGCAAAGTCACTGATACATTGCCAAACAGATTCCTGTCTCATTGCCTTTGCTACTCATTAGGCAGGATATTAAATATCTGTATAAATAAATAAATAATCAAATGAACTGTCACATGAGCAATCAATGAAAGTGTCTATTTCAGTTATGCAAATTTTCCAAGCTCTTATGTTATTAAAAAAACACCCTGATAAAATTCTAACATTTCAACTGCTGTGAATTATGCTGCATAGTTTCTCATTCATTAAAAATGCATTTAAAGAAACATACTCATTTAATCTCTGTACATTAGCAAAGCTTGTTAATCATGTGTGAAGTTAGGTTTGAGATGTGTGGTATAGTTTTAAGATTTCACAAATCTGATGAAAGTGTACAGTAAGATCTTGGGTACTAGGAGTAAAAGTTACTTGCATCCATTTGCATTTCTGTGTCCCCAGCTTTGATTAAAAAAATAATAACAGTGACAATGGGAAACTCAAAACAAGAAAAATAAACAGTATTGAATTCAAGAAATATTACTTTGATTCCCAGTGATGATATCCTATAAAGTAGGCTAATGCAAAAAAAATGATAAAATTCAGTATGCTGGTAGCAAGCAAATGTCATTAATTTATAATTTATTCTAAAATACCCACTTTATTCATTTGAGGTTTGCAGTGGAACTGTCTTACCATTTTTTTGATGCAAGGCAGGAAAAAATTGACATGATGCAACTCAACTCAATTGTAGGATGCAAACACACTAAACACACACACACACAGAAACACACACACACACACACACCCACACACCTGTGGGTAATTTGGTAGATCACCACTTAATCTATGGCATGTCTTTGGGATGTGTTTGGAAATCATAGCACCTAGTAAAACCCCATTCTGACATGGGGGGTCATGTAGGCTCCACCTAGATGTCACCCAACTGGAATCTGAACTGCAGAGCCAAGCAACAATTTAGGATAACACTTCACCATGAGACAGGGTAACTCCTGATAACCTAATCACGTGAAAAGATTACAACTGTAACAAAAGACAACATAAGTTATTTTTCAAATTAGCTAATGATAACACTAATACTGTAATCATATAATTCTCTTATCTTTCTGTTGTTAACTTTATACCTACTACTTGTGTCATGAGGCATGTATAACACCAGTTGTGCTATGGTTTGAGCAGTCTTGCTGAGGTATCTCTTGTCGTAAAAGAATAAAATCAGGATGCCAGTTCTGTGTCTTCGTGTTGCTGCTGAATAGAACATGGAAATTGGAATTCATGAGCTCTGCAAGTATTAGTCTGCTGAAATAAGCCAGAAAAATAAATAAAAGGAAAGAGTAATGTGTGAGCTGTTTAGTGACTCCATGAAAATGCAAGACTCACAGGCCACTTATGTTGCACAAGGTCTGAAACAATGCCTGTAACTAAATGGATGTTAACAGGCAACATCAAAGACCTGTGAAATGATTTAAACAAACATTCACCCTCTCGATTTCAACTGGAGCTGATAAGAAACATGAAGGTCCAAAATTTGCAATCCCTGCCTGTAGGCAGCATAGGATAAAGGCCTGACTATGACCCAGATAACCTGAGTTTGATTAGCATCTCAGGTACTTGACAGCACAGGCAGACAGGATGGGGGTACCCATCCTGGGAGAGTTATAGTTTTGCCCAGCTCACCACTACTCTTCTGATACCACCTCCACTGGAGGGCAGAAGCATATCAGCATATAGAGACCTGGTGTAGGAAGGATGTGAGGGGTGACAACCCAAAATGTTGATAGTAGCCCTTGTTGGCACATGTGGATGAGTATACATGCTCAGGCAAAAGGGCACAGGGAGCTATTAATAAAAAAAGGTATATATGAGATAGCAGTGATTTTACAAGTTACCCCAATGTATGTCTGTATCATGGAGTCCTCCTCCAGATATCTATCTCCCCTGTGGATCTGGAGATTTCCTACCACTGTAGAATAAATGGTTGTTTAGTAGTGGGAAGCTTGATGGTCTGCTGCATGCAAAAGGAGGTATAGAACAAATAATGTTGTACTCCTTCAGACTGCTGGAGGTGCAAATGCTCTATATGTTTTCAACATGATGCAACTGGATGAGGAAGAACAGAAGGCCTGCAAGTAGTAACAGAAACATCTAAAACTTTCTGTTTGACTACAGAAATGAAACCTGTGAGAGACATGTGCTCAACAGCAGCTCAGAGACTAAGGGTGAGTCTGTAGAATTGTTTATCATTAATTTAAAGTAAAAGTCACTCATGTATTTGGTGTTCTATTGGTGATTCGTAACACAATAAATGAGAGTTAGAGAAAAGAAACTGGGAAAAAAATTTACTTGAAGAGCAAAACCTATCTTGAAAAAGTTATTATTGGTGTGCCAAGACTAAGAAGTGGTAATGTAGAGAATTAAAACTATGGATTACAGCTATATGAAAGACTTAATTTTGAAAAGTGACAAGGCCTTCAAACAAAAAATGAAGCAGAAATAGAGAGAGAAAGAAAAGTGAATAAGAAACTGAATAACCAAAACGAATGGCGAGCATGCTGAACAGCTGAAACACAGCAAATAGGCATCGCACTGCTAAAGCATGCCTAAAGGACAATGATGCAAGCTAAAATACGAAAAAATCTTTCATTGAGACTCATCAAGGTGGCCAAAGTGTCATATCAACTTTTTAAAATATTTTTTCATATTTTAACCTCAGCACTGGAGTGCTTACTTGGTGCAGAATAAGAAACTGCATGAAAGCATTATGACGAAATGACACCAGACACACGGTGGGAGAGAACACAGACCAAAGCATTCTCTTGTGTTTTAGAAGAAGGGTTGTAAACATGGTATGACCAATCATTTTACAGGTTGTAAACATGGTACGACCAATCATTTTACAGGTTGTAAACATGGTACGACCAATCATTTTACAGGTTGTAAACATGGTATGACCAATCATTTTACAGGTTGTAAACATGGTATGACCAATCATTTTACAAGTCTGCATGCAGCACTAACTAAATAGAATTCACTGCCTGTGTAGATGAGGATAACAATTTCAGGGAATTATGGTCAGACTTCTGTGCAGGCATCTCTGTAAGTACAGAAAAGGAGAAATACTGCACTTCAACTTGTATATTATGTAGGACCGGTGCTTGCTTCAAGTTCATACGAGGGCACAAATTGCCAATGTATACTGACTGGCAAAATTGGATATTAAACATTTAAGTGAACATCAAGAATAAAATTAAACTCAAGCCCTACACTGGGTGATTCTTTCATATTAGGAACAAACAAGAGCCAGCAACAGGTTCCCAAAGGCTTTAATGAAGTAAAATAGTGTCAAAGACACAAACACTCTCCAAACAGAAATAACCTCAAACTAGTTTCGGTATAGTACCTTCTTCAGTGAGGATAACAACCATAATAATTCCATAGGACATACTCCTTATATATACATAAATAATTAATCAACCAATGACCAAATGGTTACCAATTAGTTACAAAATCAGATTTAAAGACATGCATCACATTGAAACCTAACTGATAAGTAGGAATTCATAAATGCACAAATAGTGCATGAATAATACAGTTTAGACAAAAATATAAATGTCAATAACAATAATATAAGGCTAAGATGTGGTGTTAAATAACTAATAAGTATATATATATATTATTGATATATATATATATAAATATATTACAAATGGTCATTCAAACCTGGAGAAAAAAGAGCTCCCAGGTGAATGATCCAGTATTTCTCTTTCATGCTGAGGACACTCTGCCAACCAGTCTGGTTAGACCTATTACCCTGTACTTTATCAATGGCACAGAATATAAATTTGGCAGATGGATGCTTAACAGTATGTTGATATAATGCATTACTGATTTTGTGAGTCCGAATGTCACTGCGATGTTCTCCTATTCTAGTTCGGAGGGACCTTGAGGTTTTACCCACATAAAAAGCTTGACACTGACATATGGCTAAATAAATCACCCAGCATGTTGAACAATTGGCAAATATACGTATATCAAATATCTTACTAGTATTGGCACTAGATAATTCCTTAGTTTTATTAATACTTATACAGGAAGTGCAATGACCACACGGGAAAGTCTCCAACAACTCATCACCAGAAAGGGTAAGTTGTCTGTATGTTGCACCTCCACTGTCCTGATGTTTATAATGAGAAAATAACGTGCCCAAAGTTTTGCCCCTCCTGTAAGAAATAGAACATTGGTCAGTCAAAATATGACGAAGATGTTCATTAGCCAAAAGTATATTCCAATTATTGTTCAACACACTTCTGATCAATTGGTGATTTTTCCCAAATGTGGTAATAAATCTAATGGTATCACCTTTAACAGTGTCCCTACTCTGATATTTTAAAAGATCTGATCTAGACTGCTGGTCTGTCCACAACCTGGCACTAGATATGTCCCTGATAGAATAACCTCTATCAAGAAATCTATAATTTAAATCCTTGATGGCATCTTCATGATCCTGAGGAGATGAATTAATACGTTTAAGACGCAGATATTGTGATTTAGGGATGTTGCGGATGGTGTGGCGTGGGTGCATGCTTGACGAATGAAGTAACGTATTAAATTGTGGATACTTCCTGTGTATTTTAGTGCTTAGGGTATTATCCTCATTCCGATATACCGTGACATCCAAAAAGTCAATGGTAAACTTATGGTATGTTATAGAGAATTCAATACCCCAAACATTGCTGTTCAAATGTTCCACAAATTCCAACAAATAGTCTACATCCGCACGCCACACCATCCAACAATCATCAAGATAACGTCTCCAAATATCCATCTCCTCTAAGTAAATATTATGCAAAGGATCATATATGAGACATTCCTCCAGGTATGCCATAAAGAGGTCAGCATATATAGGGGCAAAAGAAGCCCCCATAGCTGTACCTCTGAGTTGCCAATAGCAATCACCCTGGAAGAAAAAAACATTTTTATTCAGAACATGCTCTGACAAACATACTAGTAGCGTGTTAAATCCAGGTGGGTATAGATCAGATCTTTGAAGCCAATAGTCTAACGCCTGTAGGCCAGCCCAATGAGGGATACTCGTATAAAGGGATTTCACGTCTAAAGTACACATTATCCAATCTGGATCTAATTGTGTATCAACCACGATGTTTAAAAATTCCGTGGTATCCTGTATACGAGCTCTGACCATAGGCAATAGTGGCTTAAGATATGATGTTAGGAAAACCGATATAGGTTCTGTAAGGGATCCATAACCAGACACAATAGGTCTCCCAGGAGGAGCACTGAGAGACTTGTGAATTTTGGGTAACAGATAAAGAATCTGCTTTTGTGGATCACCAACTTGAAGATGACTGGCAGTTTTGGATGAGATAATACCTTCTTGTACTGCTTGTTGGATGAATGCGTCAATGTCATGTTTAAACTGGGGTGTGGGATCTATCCTCATGTGCTTATAGCATTGGGCATCAGACAACTGTCTTAATCCTTCCTGTACATAATAGTCATTATTCAGGACGACCACCGCACCCCCCTTATCCGCCTGGATGATGACAATATTATGATTTTGTCTCAATTCAAACAAAGCTTCCCTCTCTGAAGGTGTGATATTATCCTGGGCTATATTAATATTAAAATTAGGAAAATGTAGGTCCCTCAAAACAGCTTGTTGGAAAATCCCAACGTTTTTATTCATTGGAGGCTGGAATGTTGATTTTTTAAATATAAAATCAGTAGATCTTTGAGTGACATGATTACTCTGATCCTGAAAGAAAATTTTTAAATTCAACTTCCTGCAAAATTCAATAACATCAACCGATACTGAATAATGGTCTGACTATTTGATGGAATTTGTGGAACATTTGAACAGCAATGTTTGGGGTATTGAATTCTCTATAACATACCATAAGTTTACCATTGACTTTTTGGATGTCACGGTATATCGGAATGAGGATAATACCCTAAGCACTAAAATACACAGGAAGTATCCACAATTTAATACGTTACTTCATTCGTCAAGCATGCACCCACGCCACACCATCCGCAACATCCCTAAATCACAATATCTGCGTCTTAAACGTATTAATTCATCTCCTCAGGATCATGAAGATGCCATCAAGGATTTAAATTATAGATTTCTTGATAGAGGTTATTCTATCAGGGACATATCTAGTGCCAGGTTGTGGACAGACCAGCAGTCTAGATCAGATCTTTTAAAATATCAGAGTAGGGACACTGTTAAAGGTGATACCATTAGATTTATTACCACATTTGGGAAAAATCACCAATTGATCAGAAGTGTGTTGAACAATAATTGGAATATACTTTTGGCTAATGAACATCTTCGTCATATTTTGACTGACCAATGTTCTATTTCTTACAGGAGGGCAAAACTTTGGGCACGTTATTTTCTCATTATAAACATCAGGACAGTGGAGGTGCAACATACAGACAACTTACCCTTTCTGGTGATGAGTTGTTGGGGACTTTCCCGTGTGGTCATTGCACTTCCTGTATAAGTATTAATAAAACTAAGGAATTTTCTAGTGCCAATACTAGTAAGATATTTGATATAATGATATTTGCCAATTGTTCAACATGCTGGGTGATTTATTTAGCCATATGTCAGTGTCAAGCTTTTTATGTGGGTAAAACCTCAAGGTCCCTCCGAACTAGAATAGGAGAACATCGCAGTGACATTCGGACTCACAAAATCAGTAATGCATTATATCAACATACTGTTAAGCATCCATCTGCCAAATTTATATTCTGTGCCATTGATAAAGTACAGGGTAATAGGTCTAACCAGACTGGTTGGCAGAGTGTCCTCAGCATGAAAGAGAAATACTGGATCATTCACCTGGGAGCTCTTTTTTCTCCAGGTTTGAATGACCATTTGTAATATATTTATATATATATCAATAATATATATATACTTATTAGTTATTTAACACCACATCTTAGCCTTATATTATTGTTATTGACATTTATATTTTTGTCTTAACTGTATTATTCATGCACTATTTGTGCATTTATGAATTCCTACTTATCAGTTAGGTTTCAATGTGATGCATGTCTTTAAATCTGATTTTGTAACTAATTGGTAACCATTTGGTCATTGGTTGATTAATTATTTATGTATATATAAGGAGTATGTCCTATGGAATTATTATGGTTGTTATCCTCACTGAAGAAGGTACTATACCGAAACTAGTTTGAGGTTATTTCTGTTTGGAGAGTGTTTGTGTCTTTGACACTATTTTACTTCATTAAAGCCTTTGGGAACCTGTTGCTGGCTCTTGTTTGTTCCTGTTCTGCTGTTGGGCCGTGCAAGCTTGAACGTGCGTGGATTAGTGTGTCACTGTGTGTCTTCCTCGCTGTTGGCGTTGGCTCCCTGGCTGTTGCAGAGATGACTCCTCTCCTTTGGAATTTGGATTTCCTCCTTATATGAAGAACATTTGGATTTATTGCATGCTTCGTTTTTTGCAGGCTCAAGAGTGGCGACTTTTTTCTATTACAGTTTGGGTCTTTTTCCTTACATTTTTAAGCGTCTGGTTTTCAACAGACCGCCACGTTTCTTATGCTCCGTAATTGTCATATGGGAGCGTACAGTTTGTTGGCTGGTTTAACCTATCTATTGAATATGAGTTCACTATAATTGTGGGGAATCATTACATCTTTCCAGGCGTTTCTTGTTTTTTACGCCATTGTTTATGGGACTAGTTCTGTATGGGACTGGCAAGGCAGCATCACGGAATGTTTGCGGCAGGCATGGTTGGCTCTGTTTTCTAACAGGCGTACATTTTTTCACTTTAACTTTGTATGTTCTTATTTTTATGAGGACACATTTAGTAACTGTTTGCAGCAACGTTTTTCAGGAGTGCTACGGTTCCATCGGTGGGCATTCTAAATACGAACCTGTTGAGGCCTTCGCCATGATGGTGCCTTATCTTTGATGGCGTATTATTTAACGAATTTCTACTGGACTTTCTTTTCAGATTGGGACAATTTGTTCATTGGGTTGTGATTATACTGTTAGATGTGTCATAGTATTATCTATGTGAACATTATGTTCATGTTTAACATGTTGTAATAATACATGTATGTTTTTCAATGTTATTGCAATTGTGTATTGGATGTTACGACTTCATTTCTTGGCCATAGGGGTAGGTACAGAATTATTCTTTGAGTTTATTTCCCAAGAAGGGTTTCACTCTCTGGCTATTTGGGGCTTATGTGAGACACACATATTATCTGTGTTCACTGTCATGATATGCTTATGACATACTTTTTGTGAATAGGTAAAACATTGTGTGTGCTTTGAATACTATAGGTCCTTTCTTAGGCCGGGGTATTGCCAATACGAATATGTAGAGGCCGTCGCTATGATGGTGCTTTGTTTTTGATGTCATACTATTTAACGAATTCCCACTGGATTTTTTCCAGATTGGTATTTTATTAATTGGGCTGTGATTATACAGTCGGATGTCTTATTGGAATTAGAAGGGTTATATGTGAATGTTATGTTTATATGTTCTAACAATACATGTACTTTTTTCAAATGTCATTGAAATTTGGTACTACATGTTATGACCTTATATTTTTTTTGCAATAGGGGTTGATATATAATCACTTTTTAGCCTAATTTTGTGGGGCTTCATTTCAGGACATTTGGGGTTTTTGCGATATATCTATACAATTTGTACCTATTATTATAACAATATGTTAATATAATTTGTTGATTATCTGGTACAATATTGTGTGCGTTTTGCATATCACAGGTCCTTCAGGCCAGATACAAGTATATTTTTATAATGGAAATGTCTTTCATACCATATGGGCCTTGGTAAACTATGGTACTTATGTATAATTGTTATACAGGGACTATATAATAGGGTAATCATACATTATTATTGTATATGTGTGCTTAACCCTATGGGTTTGGGTATATTTTGTTATCTGATCACATTTATTGTGGTCATGCCCATTACTTTACAGACATTTTCATTTTTGTAACATTATGACTGTTTCTGGATAGGACTTTATAATATTGTTAGCCATTATTAGTGATGGACTCTAATTGAGCTGACAACATTTGGTTTAGTACATCCTTTTGCACTATTGTTATTCTATGGCCATTTTAGTTATGGTATGGTAACATCTTTATGGAGTCATTTGATTAGGGCTCTTTTAAAAAACCTTTTCCTACCCTTTGAACTTATGTGTTTTGGCATATGTTAATGATTGCATTACATGCACTGTCTACTTTAGGTAGTGACAAATTCATAGATTTTTTCTTACAAAGTTTTCTCTTATATTGTTTAAACAATTTTTTTGGATTTGATAATTATAATTGGACATCTTTTGATTATTATATGAGGCATGTCCTATAGTTTAATTTTCTAGTTCAGTGTATGGGGGATGACTCCATTCCATTTGGAATAGTATGTTCAATGATATATACTAGGTCCGGGTAGATTATATTTATTCATTGTTTCCGCGTCCCTTGATTTTTGTTTTTTTGGGTCTCAATATTGGGTTACTTCCTTGGATGACTGATCAACACACGCTTTTTAATATGGATTTGGACCATATATTATCAGGGTTGTGTGCTGATAGGGAGGATATAGCCATTTTTGGCCTTGTGGAAGCCCCAAGCAACAACCAAAATATAAACAACCCAAACATTGAAGGGGGTTGTGATTTGGCATTCCGTAGATTGGACAAAGGACTAAGGGGTCTAAGAGCCAATATTTGGCATTTAAGGTTGTTCAAGGCCTATTTTCATAAAGGCTTGGCACCCAGAGGCCTTCGTATTAAGTTACGTCCTCTTGTGGGAAGATCTGAACAGAGACTCACAGAGGAATGGGATGATGCCCTAAGGAAGGGTTCAATGGTATTTGTGAAGATTTTATTGGATTATTATGAAAGAACAGTAGACATTTTGCTCAAGGAGGTTCAGGATCTAAGTATGGAATGCCAAAAATATAAGGATAGTAATAAATATTCCAGTTGTGTTGAGCGGTTGTCTAAGGAACTTACGGTTTATGATAATATGGTGAAGGATCGAAAACTTAAAAAATTTTCCAGGGACATACAGGATTATGAGAGAGGTCAGCCATTTCAGGTTCAAAGGACTGTTAGATTCAGGGACGCGGGACCAATGGTAAATGTGGGCAAATCAAAGAAAAGACCTAGGTCAATTTTAAAACATCATGATTCCAGTTACACTAGTACCTCAGGAGAGGAGTCATCCTACACTGACAGCGAGGGAGGCACCAGTGTCAGATCCCCTGTAAAAAAGAAAAATCAATCCAAGTTCCCTTTAGACATGTTGGGAAATCCCGAGGGGGGAGGAAGCATAAGAGCAGATACAAATACAGACTCTATGACGGGGTTAGTTCAGGCACTGCTGAACAAATAGTTCAACCTTTTGATAATGTCCTAAATTTGTCTGATCATATACTTACTAAGGAACAACATTGCATTCTCAATAAAGGATTGGGTTTTGTCCCAAGTTTTTTCTCAGACCATTATTCAGTATCGGTTGATGTTATTGAATTTTGCAGGAAGTTGAATTTAAAAATTTTCTTTCAGGATCAGAGTAATCATGTCACTCAAAGATCTACTGATTTTATATTTAAAAAATCAACATTCCAGCCTCCAATGAATAAAAACGTTGGGATTTTCCAACAAGCTGTTTTGAGGGACCTACATTTTCCTAATTTTAATATTAATATAGCCCAGGATAATATCACACCTTCAGAGAGGGAAGCTTTGTTTGAATTGAGACAAAATCATAATATTGTCATCATCCAGGCGGATAAGGGGGGTGCGGTGGTCGTCCTGAATAATGACTATTATGTACAGGAAGGATTAAGACAGTTGTCTGATGCCCAATGCTATAAGCACATGAGGATAGATCCCACACCCCAGTTTAAACATGACATTGACGCATTCATCCAACAAGCAGTACAAGAAGGTATTATCTCATCCAAAACTGCCAGTCATCTTCAAGTTGGTGATCCACAAAAGCAGATTCTTTATCTGTTACCCAAAATTCACAAGTCTCTCAGTGCTCCTCCTGGGAGACCTATTGTGTCTGGTTATGGATCCCTTACAGAACCTATATCGGTTTTCTAACATCATATCTTAAGCCACTATTGCCTATGGTCAGAGCTCAGATACAGGATACCACGGAATTTTTAAACATCGTGGTTGATACACAATTAGATCCAGATTGGATAATGTGTACTTTAGACGTGAAATCCCTTTATACGAGTATCCCTCATTGGGCTGGCCTACAGGCGTTAGACTATTGGCTTCAAAGATCTGATCTATACCCACCTGGATTTAACACGCTACTAGTATGTTTGTCAGAGCATGTTCTGAATAAAAATGTTTTTTTCTTCCAGGGTGATTGCTATTGGCAACTCAGAGGTACAGCTATGGGGGCTTCTTTTGCCCCTATATATGCTGACCTCTTTATGGCATACCTGGAGGAATGTCTCATATATGATCCTTTGCATAATATTTACTTAGAGGAGATGGATATTTGGAGACGTTATCTTGATGATTGTTGGATGGTGTGGCGTGCGGATGTAGACTATTTGATGGAATTTGTGGAACATTTGAACAGCAATGTTTGGGGTATTGAATTCTCTATAACATACCATAAGTTTACCATTGACTTTTGGATGTCACGGTATATCGGAATGAGGATAATACCCTAAGCACTAAAATACACAGGAAGTATCCACAATTTAATACGTTACTTCATTCGTCAAGCATGCACCCACGCCACACCATCCGCAACATCCCTAAATCACAATATCTGCGTCTTAAACGTATTAATTCATCTCCTCAGGATCATGAAGATGCCATCAAGGATTTAAATTATAGATTTCTTGATAGAGGTTATTCTATCAGGGACATATCTAGTGCCAGGTTGTGGACAGACCAGCAGTCTAGATCAGATCTTTTAAAATATCAGAGTAGGGACACTGTTAAAGGTGATACCATTAGATTTATTACCACATTTGGGAAAAATCACCAATTGATCAGAAGTGTGTTGAACAATAATTGGAATATACTTTTGGCTAATGAACATCTTCGTCATATTTTGACTGACCAATGTTCTATTTCTTACAGGAGGGGCAAAACTTTGGGCACGTTATTTTCTCATTATAAACATCAGGACAGTGGAGGTGCAACATACAGACAACTTACCCTTTCTGGTGATGAGTTGTTGGGGACTTTCCCGTGTGGTCATTGCACTTCCTGTATAAGTATTAATAAAACTAAGGAATTTTCTAGTGCCAATACTAGTAAGATATTTGATATACGTATATTTGCCAATTGTTCAACATGCTGGGTGATTTATTTAGCCATATGTCAGTGTCAAGCTTTTTATGTGGGTAAAACCTCAAGGTCCCTCCGAACTAGAATAGGAGAACATCGCAGTGACATTCGGACTCACAAAATCAGTAATGCATTATATCAACATACTGTTAAGCATCCATCTGCCAAATTTATATTCTGTGCCATTGATAAAGTACAGGGTAACAGGTCTAACCAGACTGGTTGGCAGAGTGTCCTCAGCATGAAAGAGAAATACTGGATCATTCACCTGGGAGCTCTTTTTTCTCCAGGTTTGAATGACCATTTGTAATATATTTATATATATATCAATAATATATATATACTTATTAGTTATTTAACACCACATCTTAGCCTTATATTATTGTTATTGACATTTATATTTTTGTCTAAACTGTATTATTCATGCACTATTTGTGCATTTATGAATTCCTACTTATCAGTTAGGTTTCAATGTGATGCATGTCTTTAAATCTGATTTTGTAACTAATTGGTAACCATTTGGTCATTGGTTGATTAATTATTTATGTATATATAAGGAGTATGTCCTATGGAATTATTATGGTTGTTATCCTCACTGAAGAAGGTACTATACCGAAACTAGTTTGAGGTTATTTCTGTTTGGAGAGTGTTTGTGTCTTTGACACTATTTTACTTCATTAAAGCCTTTGGGAACCTGTTGCTGGCTCTTGTTTGTTCCTGTTCTGCTGTTGGGCCGTGCAAGCTTGAACGTGCGTGGGTTAGTGTGTCACTGATTCTTTCATATTCTCAGAACCAGTGTCTTAGAAGTATGCTTCAAATGTGAGACATTTGATGTTACTTTTGTGGCTGTAAAAGGCAGCAAGCTGGCAGTCATTGGGATAATGACCTGAAATTCATTCAATCTGATTAAAAAAGTTAATAAAGTAAAAGTAAGACATACTACCAAGTGAAAGTTGAAGGAAAACTTCACATTAAATCTCCAAAGTTATTGCTTTTTCATTATATATTCATATTTTTGTGCTGTACTTTTGCATCAGAATCACTCTGTGTTCTTCCTGTTATATTTTATTTTTTATAGTATAAAATGACAGTCTTTGGGCAAGTCATACTGAGGCGCATTTATCTTACATCTTATTTTCCTGTCTACCAGAAACCATTTCATGTTGAATAGATACGGCTCATACTGGACATAAGAATGCAGGGAGTTCCCCCCTAATTTAGATAAAACAGTAGTACTGTGAAACATGGACATCTTACATAGCCTTTGGAATCTGACTGGTTATATGGTTTCCATAAATTTCAGTAACATGTGGCGGTAACTAAACTGCTCCTAATCTTTTCACAGTTCATTTTAAAACCTTAACAAAGGGATGTAGGTAAATTAAAGGATTTTCTTATAGTACCAATTTAATATGTAGTCCTTCAGCAGTTCTCAGACCCTTCCCTGTGATCTTCCTTACATATACTTGTCAGTCAACTGCCAGAGCCCCGTGTAACTCAAATCATGTTATGCCAACCCTCACAATACAGAGCTTTCCTGTTGAAACAATAGTTTTCATTTCTGACATTTGTCATGTTCTGAGATATTTTTACTTATAAGCAGATGTCTTCTTGCATTAACTTATTCCGCTTTTATTGTTGTATTTTTACTCCCTTTATTTATTACATTATCGGTTGCTAATGTGTCATCTAAACCAGAATTATGAAGCATGGCAAATTACTATTTTTCTTTCTACAGAGCAGTGGCTTTCTATTAATACTGAGTTTGAACCTGCATGTGGACATATCCATAACACTAAAACACTGCTGTTAGTACTTTTACCATGAGACCCTGGCACTGAGTGCTACAGCCATTTATGAAATGATGATAGGCTCACATTCAGCTGCTGCAACATAAACCTGAGCTAAAACATCCCTTTATTTCTTTTTTTTCATTGGCAGGTGTCTGTAAACAGAAGCTGTTGTTTTAGCTTAATATTACCACAAAACTGCACCCATTTGTCATAAATCTTCCAGACCATCCCTTCCTCAACACCCTTGCAAGATGAGAAAGCAGTTAATTTTACTCTATCATGTCAAACTGAAACTTGTTATTTTAAAGTCCCTATTACAGGCAAATTACTGTCAACATATACAGAGTGCTAAAACACAACTGTCAAAATGGATTTCTTTACTTTAAACATTGCTTCTAAGCAAGATAAACTAGAAAAAATATTTGTGTTTTGTGAGAATTATTTCACACATTACTTCTCTGCAAGATACATTGAAAAGTTAATAACAATAACAGTGGTAAACTCAAAACAAGATAAATAAACAATAATGGAGACAAGAAATACTACTTTTGATACCAATGCTGATATCCTAGAAAGTATGCTAATGCAAAAATGATTAAATTCAGCATGATGGTTGCAAGCAAATATAATTCATTTATCATTTTTTTTCTAAAATACTGTATTCATTTTAGGCTTGCAGGGAAACTGGAGCCTGTCTTACTATTTCTTTTATGCAAGGCAGGAAAAACAATCGGCATGATGTAACTATGTAACTTAATTGTAGGATGTACATACACACACACACACACACACACTCACACACATACACAGCTACATAATGCATGCTTACACACACACACACACACACACACACACACACACACACACACACACACACATTGAACATGCAACTACATGCATACATGCACATACACACACACACACACACACACATACACACACACACACACACACACACACACACACACAGCTAGATAACATTCCTACAATGAGGCTAGGACAGGCCCAGGGGGAAGATGCCCCCCCCCCCCTGTTGTAGAAGGAAGTAACAGTCCACAAAAGTCACAAAAATTGATTGGCCATAGAAGAGCCATAAAGATGACAGAGTGGACTATTGAGGATAAGAAAGAAATTTACTATTATGCAAAAAGCCCAGAATTTCCAGACACATGATATACAAAATGATTAAGAGAGAAATTAGAGGAGAGAAAAATACTTCCGTAAGAAAAACTGTCAGAAGCTTCAAATAAAAAATTGTGTTCATTAATTCAACAGATTTTTGAAAAACAGTATATAGATCAAGATCCTCTGATCTGTTTGGAAAAAGAAGCATCTGAGGAAGTGCGAAAATATAAACAACAAAACCTAGAGATATTTGAAAAATATAAAAAAGAAATATGGACATGGGAAAGGAAGAGAGATTTGATATGGTGCAATATTTATGCAAAGAAGAAAGCCAATTTAACTAATACAGAGAAGGCAGTTTCAAAAATATTCAAAGAGAAATACAGGCAAAAGCATCCAGATATGGAAAATTTCACAATAAAAAGATTAATACCACAAAGATGTAATGAGGAAAAGAAGATCAGTAAAGCAGAAGTTAAAGAAATAGAAGTTGAAGTTATGGAGTGTCTGCGAAGTGAAGGATTTAATGTAGAAGGTCTAACACAGACTACATCACAGCATGGTGGAGTGAGTCCCCAGAATAAGGAAAAACAAGTAGATCAGGAGACATGTGAAGAAGAAATATGGCCATAGGAAAGGAAAAAGAGATTTAATATGGTGTGATATTTATGCAAAGGAGAAAGTAAAACTAACCAATACAAAAAGAGCAGCACCAAAGATATTTGAAGCAAAATACAGGCAAAGGAATCCGGACATGGAAAACTTTACAATACAAAAAATAAGAAGACAAAGAGGAAAAGTAGAAAAGGAGATTAGTAATGGAGAAGTCAAAGAAATAGAAATTGAGGTTATGGAGCAACTGCAAAGAGAAGGATTCAGTGTAGAAAATCTAATTCATAAAGCACCACAACAGGATGAAGCCATGGATAACCAAATTAAGGGGAAACCAGTGGGACAGGAAGCAATTGGTCTGGTGCCATATCAAGATATTTTGGATCCTTCCACAGGAAACCAGTGTAAATGTTCACTTGAAGCTAGACAGCAAAGGAAGGAACAGGAAACTGTGGAAACTGATGCAGTCAATGTTGAGGAGTGATAGGCCAATAAGTTTATTTATTTATTTTATTTATTTTACATTTGTTAACCGGGCTAGTCTGGCTGGATACATGTCCATTTTCAGCAGAGGCCCGAGGAGAAAAGCTCCACTATTAGACTAAGACAATACATGAGGAATACTTTACTAAATAGATCAATCTTTTTTAACAAAAGAACAAAAACAAAACAAAACAAAAATGTACAAGGACAAAATACAGTTTGTCTTGACTAACTTAACTAGGTTACAGTAAGATTATAATCAAAGTTCACATCATGTGGCTGAGGAGATAAGCTCAGGCACCAAAATATACAGTTGAGTTAAGGATATTTGAAGTGTAGGTACATAAAATTAATCATTGGTCAGAAGGTAGAGGACAGAATTGGTAATTAACAGAGTGAAAGAAAGCTAGTAGTTAGAAGTGTTAAAAAAAGCAAGTTAGAAGGTAAGGAGGTATATTGGTAGTAAAGTTAAGGGAAAAAAGGGATAGGAGGAAAAAGAAAAGTGTGGGTAGAGTATGTTTAGATAGGGTAATGGTATTCTATCAAGTTAAATGTTAAGAAAGTAAAGTTAAAAGGAGAGTGAGGTATATAGGCAATGAGATACGGGAAAAGGGTGAAGGACCAGAGAAGGCGGCTAAAAATGTTAGTCTAGGTAAGAATGGGAGAGTAAAGAATGAAAGTAGCAGACTGTTCAGAGTAATGACCAGTAGTATGCTCAGTCAGGATTAGAGCAGGGGCAAAGCCAGTGGATTAGTAGGTGGTTTTATCTGTTTTTGAAAAGGTGACATGATGTTAGGAGGTCAGTTCAGTGGGAAGTTTATTCCAGTATGAACCGATAGTGTTTGCAAATAGGGAATCACCTGATTTATTATGAGATTTCAAGGTAGTAACTAATAGCTTGTTGGCTGATCTGAGTGTCTTGAGATTCTTATAAGGTGTGATGACATTATTTAGTATTGGAATGTTGGAAGGGTAATGAAGAATTTTGAAGGTGATGATTAGTTGTTGTAGGAGTATAAGGTTTGGGAGTTCAAGCCAGTTGAGTTTCTTTAAGTTAAGACAGTGGTGAGTTTGGAAAGGTGAGCCAGTGGCAAATCTGGCTATACTGTGGTAGGCAGTATTCAGTTTCTGAAGATTACCCTTAGATAAGTTGACAAAGGAGGGGAGGCGAGGTTAGTGTAGAGATAAGGTGAGTTTGGGCTAGGGCTACTCGGGAAGAAGCAGTGAGATAGGGCTTTAGTCTGTATAGGGCACCAATCTTTTATTAACAGTTTTGATAGTTAAATCAATATGACAGTCGAAGTTAAGCTGGTTATCTATGGTGACGCCTAGGAGTTTAGTGCAGTTGTCAGGTTTGATGATAGTGCCATTACAGGATGTTATAGAGAAAGAGATAGGGGTGGATTTAGAGGTAGGGGTAAATAGTAATAGTTTGTTTTTGGGATTCAGGAGGAGACAGATATGTTGAAACCAATTTTCTGCTGCAGTAAAGACTGCTTGGGTAGTGGAGTGGAGTTCTGCTGGGGTAGGGGCGGAGCAGATGAGAGTGGAATCATCTGCATATTGTATGCATGTGGATGTTGGTAGGGAATTGGGCAGATTGTTGATGAAGATGGAGAAAAGTAGGGGGCCTAGGATAGATCCTTGTGGGACACCAATAGTGACAGGGAGTAGAGTGGATAGATGGCTGTCCCACAGTACAGCTTGTTTCCTATTAGTTAAATAGGAATTGAACCACTGTAAGGCTAGAGAGTCCAGTGATAGAGATTTTAAGGTATCAAGGAGAAGTTGATGGTTGACCATATCAAATGCTTTTGAGAGGTCTAGAAACAGTCTTGGAAGAGAATAGGTTGTTATTTCGATTTTTATTTATGGTATCAGAGAAGGAAAGAAGGGCAGTAGTAGTGCTGTGGTAGGGTCTGAAGCCATGTTGAGAGTCTACAAGCAGGTTGTTATTTAAGAGATAGTTTAGGAGTTGATGGTGAATACAGCGTTCCATTATTTTTGATAGAGGCGATAGAAGGGCAATAGGTCTAAAATTGGATAGTTCATTAGAGTTTCCACCTTTGTGGAGTGGAATAATGTGGGAGATTTTCCAGCAGGATGGTATTTTGGATTCTGTTATGGTTCTGTTTATTAAGATGGATACTGGGTATGCTATTTCTTTTGCAGCTAATTGAAGGTATTCAGCTGGAAGTTTGTCAGCCGAGGGTGTACAGGGTTTTAGTTTAGACAGTAGTTTCTGTATATAGGTAGTTGAGACGGTTTCAAGTTTTAGTGTATAGGTATTGCTGGGGATGGGGGTAGTTTGGAGGGGGGTGGAGTCATAGTGCTTGCAAGTGAGTTAACAGTTTGAGAGAAGAAATTGTTAAAGGTGTTGGCTATGATGCTAGGATGGTGTTGTGCTAAGCTAGCTGGGGTAGGTGTTTTGGTATTGCCTGGATAGAGAAGTTTATTAATTCCTGACCAGAATTTTTCGGTTTTGGTTATGGTTTTGTTGGTGTTGAAAGTTATAGTTTTTTATCTAGGATGACAAGTTTCTTTGTTTTGTTTCTTAGATGTTTGAAGGTTTGATGGTCAGTGGGGTTTTTAGTGGATCTCCATTTTGACCATGATTTATTTCTCGCTCTCATAGTTTGTTTAGTAATAGCAGAGAGCCAAGGAGCTGCTTTGGATCTGATTTTAACTAATCGGGATGGTGCATGTTGGTTTAGAATTTGTAAGAAGGTATTGTTGAATTGCGTTACTGCTTCATCTATTGGGAGGTATTTTAGGGTAGACCAGTTATATTCTTTGAGTTCAGTTTGAAAGGATGTGAGATTAAATGCTGTTTTATTATATTTAGTTCGATAAGTAGGTTGTTTAGGGATGTTGCATTTTTGTTTAGCGATAAAGGTAAGGAGGTGGTCACTAATATTGTCAGGGAGTATACCTGTTTTGTAGGAGAGGGGATTGTTGTTGGTTAGTATCCAGTCTAGGATTGTTTGTTTGTGGGTGGATTTATTTATTCTAGTAGGGGAGTTAATGGTTTGGTGAAAGTTAAAGAGGTTAAGGTGTGTGGTGGGTTTGGGGGATATGCAGGAGTTCCAGTCGATATTAAAATCACCTAGGATTATGGTTTCCTGGGGGAAGGTGCTAGAAATCCAGCAGAGGATATTTTCTAGGGTGTGGATGTTCTTGCCTGGGGGGATGTAGCAACATATTATGTTTATAGATTTGGTTGTGTTAATTTGGAGTTTGGTGGATAGCATTTCAGCATTTCCTGGTGTGGGGGGGAAGGAGTTAATTAAAGTTAGCTGAAGTTGGGATTTAAACAGGAGGGCCACTCCTCCACCTTTTTTATTAGGGCGGTCTAGTCTTAAGGTACTATATCCTGGGGGGGTGAATTCATTGTCTTTTGTACTAGGTTTAAGCCAGGTTTCTGTGAGACATAGGATATCAAAGGCATAGAAATCAATTAAGGCATGGAGTTGAGTGATTTTGTTGTTAATGCTACGGATATTAAGATGAGCAATTGAGACGGAGTCTGAGGAAAAGTGTGGGTTAGAGTAGGTGATACCTTGTTTTAGAGGGCTTAGCTTTTGGGGAGTATTGGGGCCAGGGTTGGGGTGGATATCTCCATATATAAGTAAAGGAGTTTGGGGTGGTTGTAGGGGTTTTGTATATTTGAATGGTATTAGAATGAGTCTCTTGGAGGTAGTGAGTTGGTAGTGGTGGGCTTTATGGTAGAGAGGGGGGAGATAGGGACAGGTTGCTAGTATGTTAATGTGTGATAGTTTGGGTAGGGGAAGTGTAGTTGTAGTATGTTTGGTTGAAGATGGAGTTTGAAGTAGCATTAGATTTTCATAGGAGGTAAGGGTGTAGTAGTAAAGTAGGATGTTTAGGAGAAGAAGAGGAGAGAGAGTTTTTAGGGTTGAGGGCATAGTTATATAGAGTAGGAGGTTAGAGGTAATAGGTTAGTAGGGAAATAGGAGGGAAGGTTTCAAGAGAGGGTGTGGTTAAGGAAGTGAGGAATAAAATGGAGGATGTATTGGAGAGATGTTATAGGTTGGTGGGTACTAGGGGGTGTGTCTAGGGAAGTATAAAGGTAGGACCCCTGGGGGTGGGTGGGAATTGGGGGTAGGGAGGGGAGCGGAGTGAGCGTAGCGAACGGAGCGGGGAACAACAAGACGACCAGTAGCAGAAAACAATCAGTCAGGAGGTAGAGAACAGGTGGAAAAGTAAAGGTGGGTTAGAAAGGTAGGGAAGACTTGTGTGGGGTTAGTAATAAAATGCTGTATAGGGTAAAAAAGATGTGTTTAAGAAAGAAAGAAAGAAAACAAGATAAAAATCAGGTTAGAACATTAAGAAGAGCAGTAGGAATTACTAAAGATAGTGAAAGTAGGAGAATGAAATGACAAGAGCGCCACCTAGTGGCCAGGTAAAAGAAAGAAATAAAACAGACAAGTGAAACTGGAGGTAAACTAAGTATGAAGAGCAGGAAACAGGGAGGTCAGGGTAAGGCAGTACAGAGGTGTGACCGAGAGGGGAAAAAGGCCAAAACTAAAATAGGGGGGGGGGCTGCTGGTTTACCTGGGTAGGGTAAAACAAATGTCCCGGTGAGTTCCCTTATGATAGAGCAACAGATGGCACAGAATGAAGTTGAAGAGAATGTGCCACAGGAAGATGCTATAGAATCTGCTATAGAATGCCCACAGGAAACAGAAAATAAGGGATGTGCCCTCAGTTTGAAAGAAAATGAGTTAAGAGAAGAGTTGCTTGATTTATTATTGACAGATATATCAAGATCAATGAAAGAAAAAAACTGCAGAAGGTTAATAAAACTCCAAAAGTCAAAAGTTTGATAAAGCAAATGAATGCAGTTGTGAAGGCTGCCAGCCTAGTGAGATAGAATTGTGCAGATAATTCTATCATTTGTAAATATGATTGTAAACTACAGGCGTGTTGTCTTAAATGTAAAGGAATACTGTTACATGTGGAACTAGAAATAAATGAGACAACAGTGCACTCTAATGACCAAAGTAAAGCATGTGGTGACCCTTTGAAATAGACAGTGGTGCCAAAAAGTCTAGATGAAGAAATTATTTGTATTGTTTTAACCAAGAGTTAAATTGCTAGATTTAAACATGCAAATGTATTTTTATTGCTCTGTTCCTGACCAGCTGCAAGATAACAAAAGGGAGATGTTAAGCATGTAAATGTAGTTAATGGGTAGCCTGGGAACACCAGGAAAGTGTAAAAAGATGATGTAATGTTTATCAGAACTGCAACAGCAATTTAAACAGTGAAAACCAGAGATTATTAAGCATTTTTGTCTTGAACATCCAACTCAGCACTGCCTTATGCTCTCTTTATGTAAGTTATCTTAGACTTGTATTTTCTTTTAGATTATCTAAGAACTATAAAGTTTAGACTAAGTGTTTTCTGTGATGTCAGAACTGTACTACTGAATTATTTTAAGTATTTCTGTGTGATCTCTGAACTCTTGACTAGCACTGACTGTGTAGTAGAAAGTATTGTCTTGTGGTTTTAATTATTTATTATTAAATATTTTAAAACATTTTTACTGTGGCTGGTTTTGTGTAGAGATAAGTTAAGCCCTAAGAGTACATTGCATGTATATAAGGATCCTGTACCAAGTCACTCTAATAAGCCTTGAGACTGATTGGTCACACTTACCAATTGGATAATAATATTTCACACTAATAATTGGGCACCCTTTAAGGGCCTTTGTGTAGCTGATAATATTATCTGGGTGGTGGCAGCCAGTACTACCATATAGTCTGGGTAAAAGGGGCACAGCTGGAGAACCTGTGCCAGCCTTCCCCAGAAGTGTCTGTGTGGTTGTACAACCTCTTATCTCAAAGTGTGTGTGTGTCAGCTACTTGGGCAGGGGCATGAAGCACTGGTTGGACAGAGAGGGTGCTGGGGATTTTATCTTGCCCAACTAGGCTGAGATCTGGACCCTATAGATGTGCCAGTGGGGAGTCTTACTGGGAACCTGGAGAGCAAGGGAGAGACCAGCCCCAGACTGACTGTGATCTCTGTGTGCTCTTAAGGGAAATTGCACTTTGCTGTGTGTTTTTGCTATCCTTTCCTCATATATGAGATGCCCTTTCTGGTGGTGAGGATTGAAATTCCTCGATTGCTTGTCCAGGGCACGGGTGTCACAGCAGTAATTAAGACTGTTCATAGAGATCCATGTGATATAACAGACGTAAACAGAATATATTTCTGTGCTGCTAAATTAATAACTGATAAAGTTCTACCACAAGAACATAGGGTAGCAAGGGAAAGAAAGGGGCAAAAGCAAATACCATCATGGAAATATCGACTTGAAAAAACTATAAAGCAGCTAAGACAAGAAGTGTCACTGTTAGAAGATTATAGAAGTGGGAACAGATCAACAAAAATACTAAGAAAGATAGATGTGATAAAAGCAATGCACAGTATTAGAACAGACCAAGCTCTATCATGTACTATCACAAATAAACTAAAAATTTCAGCACAGGCGGAAAGACATAGAAGATACACAGATAAATATAAAGGAAAAGTACAAAATAAGCAATTTATTGATGATCCTAAATTTTTTATAAAGAATTGTGAAACAGGGTAAAAGGAATTGAAAGACCGCTAGAAAAGGAAGAAATAGATACATTTTGGAGAAGTATCTATGAAGATCCTGTGGAACATAATAAAGATGATAAATGGATAGAAGAAGTAAAAGTAAGCATAAGAAGTTTAAAGGTACAGGGTATGAAATGGGATGAAGTATCAGCCAGAGAGATTGAAACAAAGTTAAGAAAAGCTTCTAATTGGAAACCTCAGGCTCAGATGCAGTAACTAACTTTTGGCTGAAAGAATTAACATCTTTGCACAATGAGTTTGCCATAAGTTGGAACTATTTATATACGCACAACAGACACCGCACTGGTTAACAACAGGAAAAACAATGCTCTTACTTAAGAGTGAACCTGCAAACTACCCTAAAAATTATAGACCAATAACTTGCCTTCCAACGACATATAAACCATACACGGGAATTGATGCTGACAGAGTTTATAGTAATTTAGAAGAAAACTCAATTATGGCAGTAGAACAAAAGGGCAATAAAAGAAAGTCATATGAAACAAAGGATCATTTGTTATTAAATAAAGTTACAGTGGAGAACTGTAAAAAGAGGGAGAATCTAAGTATGGCATGGATTGACTACACAAAAGCATTTAATAGTATCCCACGATGATGGCTAAAAGAGTGCTTAAAAATGTATAAGATATACCCTACACTGATTGATTACATTACAGTAACCATGAAACAATTGCAAACCACTTTGCAATTAAACCATGATAAAGGATAGATTATTATTCCAGGGATAAAAATTCAAAGGGGGATATTCCAGGGTGACTCTCTGTCACCGCTGCTATTCTGCCTTGCCATTAATCCATTAAGCTGTTTACTTAACAGCTTAGGCCATGGCTACAATTTGGCTCCTAGAAAACAACAAAGTCTAATGACTTCTCATCTTCTCTTTGTCGATCATTTAAAACTGTATAGCTCATCAGATGAGGAATCAAAAGGACAGCTGCAGGTTGTGAAATGATATTGGAATATCATTTGGTCTTGATAAATGTGCAAAAGCAACCTTTTAAAAAGGAAAACTGCAGCACCAGGAAAACATCAGTTTGGGACAAGAATGTGATATAAAAGAACTTGAGCAAGAGGGAGTGTATAAATACTTAGGAATTGATGAAGGATCAGCAAGAAAACATGAACAAATGTGAATAAAACTCAGTAAGGAGTACTTTAGAAGACTTAAATTAATCCTGAGAAGAGCACTGACATCTAGGAACAAGATCCAAGCTATAAATCAATTTGCTCATCTTGTCATAACTTATAGTTTTGGAGTGATTAACTGGCCCCAAAAAGTGTTGGATAGATTGGATATTAAAACAAGAAGGATGCTTCATGCTCACCAAATGATTTATAAAAATCAGTGTATACCAAGATTATATATTCCCCATTTTGAAGGAGGGATGGGCCTCCTTGAAATTGATTACCTGTATAAATCCACAATTGTGGGATACCACACATATCTACTGACCTCACAAGGTCCAAATGTAGTGAAAGAGAATAAATCTAAGATGACGTCTCTGCTTAATTTAGCAGAAGCATATCGACGTCAAGCAGGAATGGAAATCAAACCAGAAGTGGGTAAAAAAAAACAGACAGCAACTGAAAGTCCCAAAAAACAAAAGAAAGAATATAAGGTGAAGGACCAGATGATGAAAGGTTAATATTAGCAGCCCAAGATAGTGGGCTACGTACACGCTGGTTTACAAAGTCCATTAAACATGTGGGAGAAAAAGACAAATGTAGCTTTTATAAAACTGAATTGGAAACAGTCAGACACCTTGTTGCTGGTTGCGACTCACTAATGGCAGAGGGACTGTATACTGAAAGGCATAATAATGTGGCAAGACTGTTACACTGGAGATTGTGCAAACATTATGGTATCAAAGTGGCTGAAAAACACTGGAAACATGAGCCACAAAGAATCATAGAAAATGGTGACGTTTATATCACATGGGATCACCTAATACCAACAGTTCAAATGATAGACGCTAGAAAACCAGATATAGTGGTCCAAGAAAAGAAGACAGAAGTAGCATCGATCATTGAAATCACCACACCCACTGACTAGTGTCTTGTGTACAGAGAGACACAAAGTCATAAAATACCTGGATATGCAGGCAGAAACGAGAGCCATGTGGAAGAAAGATACCCAGATAGTTTCAATAGTAGTAGGAGCAATGGGTCTTATAAAAAGAATTTACAATCATATTTAGATATGTTACCAATTCACGTAACACTGTATGAATTGCAGAAGTCATTACTGGGCACATTGCGGGTGCTGCGAAGAGCACTTTTGGCTGACATCAAAGAGTGAAACAATACTAATTTCATGAACTTTAATCAAAGTTTGACTTAGGAATGGGGTCCATTCCCATCATGGTATTAGAAACCCAAAAGACTTGGAGAAATTAAAAAGGCAAAAACTACATAATATATGCTTACACACATGCACACACACACACACACACACACACACACACACACACACACACACACACGCGCACGCGCGCACACACACACACACACACACACACACACACACACACACACACACACACACACACACACACACACACACACACACCTGTGGGTAATTTGGTAGATCACCACTTCATCTATGGCATGTCTGAATGTGGCTGCAAATCATAGTACCTTGTAAAACACCATTCTGATACAGAGAGAGGGAGGGGGGGGGGTCATACAGGCTCCACACAGATGGTCCCCAACTGGAAACTGAACTGCAGAACCAAGCAGAGTCAGATGGCAATGCTAGCTGCTACCACAACATGCCACCTGCAAATTTTATTCAGAACAGTTGAATTAAGTTCTGAAACCTCAAAAACTTCAAAACTGATTTTCTATAAATGATATTAACAGTAGCTCAGGTCAACATATTCTGAGTCATGCAGTGTTATTGACAAAATGAAAAAAATGTCATTTATATAGGGCAACAATATAGCCATCAGAAAGGAGAACTGTTTCTGGAAAGAGGAAGTTTATGAACTGTTTGACTGATGATGGGTGTGAAAAATGCTTTGCATATTATTTTCAAACAGCACCACTAATGCCAAAAGTACTAAGCACATGTTCATTAAAGAAAAGGACAGCTCTGAGTTGTGTAGCTTACAGACTTGTTGTGTGATGTGAATCAGACAGAGCTGCACTGCTCATACACAATTATGTGCAAAAGTGAAGCGAAGGAGGTACGAACTGATAATACCTATGTAGACTAAGTATTTAAGTCAACACAACCTACTTTTAAGTAGGCTGTTTGTTTTCATGTTTTAGCAATTTAGGATAACACTTCACCATGTGACAGGGAAACTCCTGACAACCTAATCAAGTGAACAGATTACAACTGGAGCAAAAGGAAACAGAAGTTATTTTTTGAAATTAACCAATGATAACATTAATGATACTATAATTGTATATTTATTTTTTATTTATTTATTTATTTGTCTTTTACTGGGAAAGTCCAACATTTTCAGCTGATGCCTGGGGAGAAAAGCTCCATTTGCTTACATTGCATTATACTAAGTTCCAGGTAAACACAGAGTAGTTTTACATTTCTATTTACATTTATACAAAAACAGTAGTTACATTTATACATTCTAAGATTTTTCAGAAGTGGAAGTTACTAAAGAGAAATTCCAAGTGCAACTTAGTGGATTATATAGGGAGCAGTTACGTATAAAAATTGTTTTGTCATTTCAGTGAGAGGTTGAGAGTATTCTGTTTAAGGGGAGTATTTGGCAAATATTGTATGGTGAACACAAAGGCTTAAACTTGTGATGAGCATGTGCAGGACCAGGATTGGTTAAGATGTTGTTTAAGCAGTGGTTTAAAACTATTGAGTTGTCAGAGAGTTTTAGCTGTGTGTGGATATTATTCCAAAATTTAGCAACTTATTGGGAGTACAGTGAGTCTCCTGCAACATTATTTAACTTATTTGTAAGTAATAAGAAATTGTTACTAGAGTGGAGGTCCCTTGCTAGATGATAGGTCAGTAATAAGTTTTGTAGTGCAGGGCATTTTTTCTGGATGATGAATATGTTTGTGTGCTGTAGTTAGTTGCGAATATGCTGTGTAGTTCAAGCCATTTTAATTGCTTTAAGCTATAATATCGGTTGGTCCTATCAGGGAGACTGGTTGCAAATTTAGCTATTTTATTGTAGCAGGAGGCACGTTTCTTTCTTTGATTATTGTTTAAATTTATTAGGATAGGAGCAGCGTATAAAAGAGTTGGCAGTAAGAAGGTGGTAGCTAGACTTTTTCTTGCAGTATCTGTAGGGAATCCAATGAATCCTTGAGCATATCTAAACAATCCTACCTTGGTTTGTGATTTACTTTGGAGTTGACTGGTAAGAGAAGTTTATTTGATTTTATATTTTATTTGTTATCACTGTTTTTCACTGTTCGTAGGTAGGAAGGGCTAGCTTGTTAACAAGATTTACTTTGATTCATTTTTTGTTGTTTTACCTTTAATTTCACTGTTGGTTGTTGGAAAGAGATAGGTTTTAGACAGGCAAGCTCTAGCCATCCGAAGGGGCCTAGACATCTATAAATTCACACAGACTGCAGAGAGGAAAATCCAGAGCATATCTAAACAATCCTACCTTGGTTTGTGATTTATTGATCTTTACTGTTAAAATGAAATGCGACTGCAAGCAATAGTGAGCAGAAGCTACTTGCGGTGAAGGAATTACAACTTTTGTCTGGCTTGCAGAACTTGTATGGTCAGAACAACTTTAGTGTACTTATTTTAGTATTTAGTTGTATATTGCTCATGTGATTTTTTTGTCAAAGAAGTTGATTTAAATTCTCTTTGAATTCTGTGGTTACTGATTTTAATTATTTTTTTCTTTTATAATATTTTAATTGTTTGAAGCAGAATATGGATTCCTTAAATCAGTATACAATTAATGATTTGCTAATGCACAAATATCTTGTTCAGTGTAATAAATGCTATGCATATTTAAAAGGAACAGCTGATAACACTGGTGATCTGTGTTCCGCGTGTCAAAGGTTGGATGATTTGTTAAAAGTAAATCTAGACTTAATGATAATGAATGCACTTGTGCAATTAGTATGTCTTGGAGAACTGTTGTTTCATATATTAATGACTGGACTGCTGAAATAAATAATGTTATCCAAAGAACAACTAGGACACATTCAGGAAATGATGCATCTATTTTCTGCAGAGATCATTCAACCCCTATGAAACAAGACAATGCCCCTGACAACTTTGGAATTCTGGATGCAAGTATTCAGCAGTCTGAGGATCTGGTTTGTTTAAAAGGAAACAAAAAAAAAAAAAAAAGAAAGAAAGGAAGACATTCACAACAAATAACAAAGAAGAAAAATAAACTGATTAATGATTGTAAAGGAAAGAGTATACATACTAAAACGGACACTGCTTTGTTATGTAACACACATGTTACAGGGAATGATGATATTTTTTATCTGAAAACCTTCAGTCTACAGAAAAAGGTATCATTTTTTCCAAAAGAGAAGGTAGAAAAAAGAGGCAAGGGGCAGGTGAAAAGGAAGAAATCAAAACTGAATGTAGAAGGAATGAAGAACATTACTGTAAGAAAAAAGAGAAAGACAGATGTTGACTACGTGGGTCAAGCTGTGGATTTACAATACCAGCTGGATGAGAATGTAATACACACTGAAAACAGTGGGATTAATAAGACTAATGGTGATAAAGATCTATCCTCTGTAACAACTGATATAGCAGATATTACTGTATTAGAAGCTAAAGATTCTTCAGAGTTGGCCAGCAAAGATTCTTGTAGTTAGAGATTCAATTATTAGAGGAACTGATACTTATATTCACAGAGAAGATAATGAACATTAAATAGTGTTATGCTTGCCAGGAGCACAAATAGAAGATGTGAGACAAGCCTTGGAATGCCTTAATGTAAGGAACTACAGATTTGTTTTTATTCATGTTCGTACAAGTAATGTCATCAGCAAGGATTCTCTGACTGTTAGTAGGGAACTGACAGCACTCTTAGATAGTATAGCTTGTACTGGTGTTAGGACATATTTTCCACAAATCACCTATAGAAAGGATAGTCAGGTCACTGTCAATGAAAAGAAGTTTTGAGTAAATACCTACATGGAAAAAATGTGCTGTTTTAAAAAATGGAAATGTGTAGAGCATCCGAGCCTAGTTTTGGTCATACATGTATTCAGACAGGAAGGCATACATTGTCAAGATAAGGGAAGAGAATTTTTGGAGCAGATATTTTGTAGTATTTGACAAATACTAGCCAGGATTTTTGCCAGGTCAAATATTTAACAGTTCACAGATAGAAACATGTGATGCATCTCTAAGAGCATTATTAATAACTTTTTTTTTAATTGGAAAAGTTGCTACGTTCTCACAAGATTGATGTTGTTATTGTTTGTGAAACATGGTTAAAGAAAAACTACTGGAAACCAGTTCTGTCAGGGTATAAATGTTTTTACTGTAATAACCATTCTAACAAAAATTCAGGTGGAGGTGTTATGATAGGGATTAAAGATAGCTATGAGACCTCTGATTATTACATGTTCAATGATAACACCAATACTATCGACTCTGTAACTGTGACAATAAAGACAACCCTGGAAGATATAACAATTGTTAGAGAGTATAGACCACCAAAGTCAGGTGCAGATGACCTAGAAGAATTCATACATTTCTTGCATGAAACACAGGAGGGAAGAATAATATTAGCTGGGGACTTAAATTTACTAGAAAGAGACTTTAATAATATTGCTTCAACAACGTTAGTAAGGAAATTATCCACCATATACTCAGGAACAACAACTGCTTCAGATTGTCAAAAAAACTACCAGGGAAAGGAACATAACATTGTTTGTGTTCCTAAAGAAATGACTGTTACTTCAAGTTTTACGACCATTGATGTGCAGTGTCAATGGGGTTATAAAGGTTAATTTGTTGTTAGATAATTCTGCCAAATTGAAATTTAAATCAATGCACGGAAGGTTAATTACAGATTATACGGAAGCAAAATAGTCACTATGTAAAACTAACTGGAGTGAGGTGTTCAATGGAAAAACTGCAGATGGAATGTGGAAAGTTTTGAAAGAGAAATTGTATGAGTACACAAAAAAAAATAAAAAAAAATGTTTAACATCATGATCTAGGCATACAACATCAGGGGGATATATTTCTATAAGAACAATATATCTGATTAAGGTGAGAGACAAAAAATATTAGAAAGGGAAGAGAGGTTGAACTACAACTTTGAAACTGAAATAAACAAGCTGGATAAACAGATTAAGTACAGTGTGAGACAAGATCAAGAAAAATTTGAAGAAAATTTATATAAAGATATTGAGCATAATAGGAAACCTTTTTATAGATACATAAGATGTGGAAGGAGTAAAGACATACAAATTGATAAACTGTGTGCAAATTTTAAAATTTATTCTCAGACACAACAGATTACAGATATATTTACAAAATCTTATGCAAAACAGTTTGCTCCACAAAAAGGGTGATAAGTTGCCTAGTGGCATCCTGGTAACCCCAGATACTGGAATCAAATTATATTATATTGAAAAAGAACTGCGCAAACTGAATCCAAACAAAGTACTGGAAGGAGACAAAATTAGTAACTGGCCTGAGAGCACTTCAGCAAGAACGTATGGTACCATAGGGAAAGGGAGAGGAGAAATCGAATACCATCATGGAAGTATCGACTAGAGAAAACTATAAAGTAATTAAGACAAGAAGTGTCATTGTTAGAAGAATATAGAAGAAGGAACAGATCAACAAAAATACAATGAAAGATAGACATAATAAAAGCAATGCACAGTATTAGAACAGACCAGGATCTAGCATGCACTATCGCAAAAACAAGCTAAAAATCACAGCACAGGTGGAAAAACTTACAAGATACACATATAAATATAAAGGAAAAGTACAAAATAAGCAATTTATTTTGAACCAAAAAATCTTTATAGAGAGTTGGTAAGCAAGGTGAAAGGAACTGAAAGACCACCAAAAAAAGAGGAAGTAGATACATTTTGGAGAAGTATCTATGAAGATCCTGTGGAACATAATAAAGATGCTAAATGGATAGAAGAAGTAAAAGTAAGCATAAGAAGTTTATAGAGAGATGGTAAGCAAGGTGAAAGGAACTGAAAGACCACCAAAAAAAGAGGAAGTAGATACATTTTGGAGAAGTATCTATGAAGATCCTGTGGAACATAATAAAGATGCTAAATGGATAGAAGAAGTAAAAGTAAGCATAAGAAGTTTAAAGGTACAGGGTATGAAATGGGATGAAGTAAAAGCCAGAGAGATTGAAACAAAGTTAAGAAAAGCCTCTAATTGGAAACCTCAAGCCCAGATGCAGTACCTAACTTCTGGTTAAAAGTATTAACATCTTTGCATGAAGATTTAGTTATGAGTAAGAACTATTTATATGCACACCCTGAACAGACACCAACCTGGCTAAAAACAAGAAAAACACTGCTACTTCTTAACAGTGAACTTGCAAGCTATCCTAAAAACTATAGACCAATAACTTGCCTTCCAACAAAGTACAAACTATACACGGGAATTGATGTTGACAGAGTTTATAGTCATTTAGAAGAAAACTCAATTATGGCAGTAGAACAAAAGGGCAATAAAAGAAAGTCATATGGAACAAACGATCATTTGTTGCTAAATAAAGTCATAGTGGAGAACTGTAAAAAGGGGAAGAATCTAAGTATGGCATGGATTGACTACAAAAAAGCATTTGATAGTATCCCACATTTATGGATAAAAAAGTGCTTAAAAATGTTTAAGATACACCCTACACTGATCGACTACATCACAGTGACCATAAAACAGTGGCAAACCACTTAGCAATTAAGACATGATAAAGGACAAATTATTATCTCAGGGATAAAAATTTAAAGAGGGATATTCCAGGGTGACTCTCTGCCACCACTGCTATTCTGCCTTGCCCTTAATCCATTAAGCTGTTTACTTAACAGCTTAGGCCATGGCTATAATTTGGCTCCTAGAAAACAATAAAGTGTAAATAATTCTTACCCTCTCTCTGTCGATGATTTAAAACTGTATAGCTCACCAGATGAGAAACTGAAAGCACAACTGCAGGTTGTCAAAACTTTCAGATGATATAAGAATGTCATTTCATTTTGATAAATGTGCAAAAGTGTCTTTTAAAGCAGGAAAACTGCAACACTAGGAAAATATCAGTTTGGGAAAGAATGTGATATAAAAGGACTTGGGCAGGAGGGAGTGTATAAATATTTGGGAACTGAGGAAGAATCAACAATAAAACATGAACAAATGTGAATAAAACTTAGTAAGGAATACTTTAGAAGACTTAAATTAATCCTGAATACAGTGTTGACATCTAGGAACAAAATCCAAGCTATAAACCAATTTGCTCTTCCTGTCCTAATTTACAGTTTTGGAGTGATTGAAAGGCCCCAAAATGTGTTGGATAGATTAGATAGGAAAACAAGAAGGGTGCTTCATGCTCTCCAAATGATTTATAAAATTCAATGTATACCAAGATTATATATTCCCCGTTCTGAAGGAGGGATGAGCCTTCTTGAAATTAATTACATGTATAGATCTGCAACTGTGGGACTCCACACATATCTGCTGACCTCACAAGACCCAAACGTAGTGAAAGTTTTGAAACATGAGGAGAATAAATCTAAGATGACTTCTCTACTTAATCTAGCAGATGCATATCGGAATCAAGCAGGAATGGAAATCAAACTAGAAGCAGATAAAAATCAGGCAGCAACTGAATGTGCCAAAAAACAAAAAAAGAGCATAAGGTGAAGGATCAGGTGAGAAGGCAAGAAATGCAGAAAATGTATAAATATAGTTGCAAGTGTAGAAAACTTCTGGAAGAACCTCATGTTGAGCAGGAATGAATGCAGGAATGGTTAAGGAGAGGCAAATTCAAACCAAGAGAAGAAAGGTTAATGTAGGCAGCTCAGGACAGTGGGCTACATACAAGCTGGTTTACAAAGTCCATTGAACATGTGGGAGAAACAGACAAATGTAGGTTTTGTATAACCAAATTTGAAACAGTCACGCACCTTGTTGCTGGTTATGATATACTAATAGCAGAAGGGCTGTATACTGAAAGGCATAATAATGTGGCAAGACTGTTGTACTGGGGATTGTGCAAACATTATGGTATTGAAGTGTCTGAAAAATATTGGAAACATGAGCCACAAAGCATCATAGAAAATTATGAGGTTTATATCACATGGGATCACCCATTGCTAACAGTTCAAATGATAGATGCTAGAAAACTGAATATAGTGGTCCATGAAAAGAAGACTAAAGTAGCATTGATCATTGAAATTGCTACACCCATTGACTATAGTGTCTTGCATACAGAGAGACACAAAGTCATAAAATATCAAGATCTGCAGGTAGAAATGAGAGCACTGTGAAAGAAAGATACCCAGACTGTTCCAATAGTAGTAGGAGCAATGGGTCTTATAAAAAAAAAAAATCTACAATCGTATTTAAATATGTTACCAATACATGTAACTCCGTACGAACTGCAGAAGGAGTCATTACTGGGCAGATTGCAGGTGCTACAAAGAGCACTTTTGGCTGACATCAAAGATTGAAACAATACTAATTTCATGAACTTTAATCGTACTTTGACTTAGGAATGGAGTCCATTCCTGTCATGGTATTAGAAACCCAAAAGATTTGGAGAAATTAAAAAGAGAGATACTATTATATCTATTATTCACTAGGTCATATAAATATGGGGAGATTCCTCAAGATTGGAGACATGCACTTATTAAACCTGTCTTTAAGGGAAAGGGGAGTAGGACAAACTCAGAGTCATATAGATCCTTAAGTCTACTTTCATGTTGTGGAAACATAATGGAGAGGGTACTACTGGATAAGTTATTGTTGGAACTGGATAAGTTGAGGCTTGAAACCACAAATCACCATGCATATGTTGAAAATAGATCTATTACCACCTGTAACATGATGTTCTACAACAATATAATAACCGCTATGAATGAAAAATTGTGCCGTGATGTGATTTATATAGATTTAACTTCAGCATTTGACAGGGCCATACACAAAACACTGATCAATAAATTAGTACAACTAGGTATTGATGTACTCTTGATAAGATAGATAGCGGCATGGCTTACAAACAGGGCATGGCAAGTATCATACAGCAATTGTACAGGTGAAATCCTTGGCTGCAGTCAGGATGTCCCACAGGGTTCGTCCTAGGGCCTTACTTGTTTAGATTGTATCTTTCAGACCTAACTTTTTCATCTGATGTATTCTACAGTCTATATGCAGATGACCTGAAGTTGGGTAAACTAATTATATGTGTTACTTATAAGGCATGTCTGCAAAATAACTTGACTAAATTGACCATTTGGACACAGGAGAATAATATGCTAATAAATACCTCAAAACTAAGCATATGAGATTTGGGAGACATAAACTAAAAAGTGAATATTTAATACCACACACACAGTGATTGAAACTGTAGACTCATTTAAGGACCTGGATATATGGGTAGATTCAGCTATGAGTTTTTCTAATCATATCAACCAATTGGTTTACAATAGTTATAAAACTATGGGCTGTATAAAAAGATTTATAAAGTCTAGGAAATCAAAAATGATGAAGTCATTGTTTGTTAGTTACATTAGACCCAAACTTGAGTATGGAAAAATAATATGGAAATCCTATAAGAAAACAAGCATGAGAAACTGGAAAGAGTACAATGGAAATATACCAAGAGCATCCACGGATGTGAAAATTTAAGTTATTATGAAATACTAAAATATCTGAACTTGTACAGTGTTTCTTACAGCTATCTAAGAGAAGATCTTATTTAGGTATAGAGGGTATTTAGAGACGGGTCTATATTATAACCTCGAAGGTTAAAAACTTTGAATCACTAAAGATCAAACTTTAGTAATCGAAGTCTTAAACCATCGAAACCAAAAAAAAAATACTAAATTAAAAAAAAAAACTAAATAGTGTGTAGGCAGGGGGGCAAGCACCCCTGCACCCCCACACCCCCCTACTTAAATATACCAACTCCGAGAATGCACTACATTGAACTAAATGGAAATCTCCCCCTACAGAGATTTTCCATTTAAACGTTAGATGTAGTGCACTTTCGGTATTCTCGTGTCGACAATATCATATTCGATATTGTCAGACTTTGAGATTTTAACATAGACCCTTTAGAAACAGCTACCTCTGGGAATGTTTGGGGTTATCAAAAAGTACTACAGATTTATCAGACAACCTATGCAGAAGATTCTACAAGAAAGAGAAGTGTACTAATTGGTTCTCTGAGAGAGTAGCCGATGCATGGAACAGACTACCAAATTACATTAAAGCAAGTAATAGCTTAGATATTTTTAGAACAGCCTGGACATTTATTAAGAGAACAAGTGCTTTGGTATATAGGTAAGCTAGAAGGGCATTAATGCCCATGCTTGAAATATTTTTATGCATGCATGTATGTATGTATGTACTGATCATAAAAAGGGAGCATAGTTTTTTGGTGTGTAGATTTAATGGTGTGCAGTATATGCTGGTCATATTTGAGAGTATTTATTATAACATCTAGAAGTTTACTGTGAGTTACAGTTTCAGTGACAGTATTATTTGCTGGTAAAACATTGCTTTTGATTTTGGCAACTTTTTGAGGTAAAAAAGTATTAAGTTAGTTATCTTGGGGTTGAGTATTTGGTTTGATTCCTTGAGCCAGGTTTCTACAGAGGAGAAAGATTTTTGGATAATGTCTTGGAGCTTATTTATTTTTGAGGCTGCACATAATATTGAGTCATCTGCATACTGAACTAAACTAACATGGTGAGTGGAGGTGTGGAGGTTATTAATAAATATATTAAATAGGACAGGGCCCAGGATACAGCCGTGACTGGCACCTGTAGTAACTGGTTGAAAGGATGAGTAAGTTTGTTGCCGTTTAATGGCTTGTTGCCTTCCAGATAGGTAACTAAGAAACCACAACAAGGAGTATTGTGAAAGTCCTATTGAGGAGAGCTGAATGAGCAGTTGCTGTTGCCTTTGACATGTCTAAGACTTCCTGTCAAAAGTAATATGAATTAAAACACCTGTCCGCATAGCCAAAAAAAAGTAATAGTTGTCCATATCATTCTGTTACCCTCTGTGTAGTCATACATATGGACAATACCAAATAGGATGTTTAATGAAGAGACTAACAAGGTCTGTGATCTAAGTGACTGAGGCACCCCAAAAGCATGTTGTAGTATTTAGGAGAGAATGGAATCTAGCAGTATTACCAAGCAGTTCTCATACTGGTCACTGTATGTACTTAAACATCAGGTAGGCCATATAACACCGTAGGCAGTGCAGTTTACACAGTGCATTAACCAGAAAGATGAGAATGAGGCATGTTCTTAGAATAGTCTTCCAACACTAAAGAAAAATGGCTTGGCTGCTTTAACTGGAGGTAACTCTCTGCTTATGACAAACATTCCTTTCAGACTGCACTGCAAACATTTGTACACACTGGAGGCATCACTTAAATAGAGGAGTTCATTATGGACTACACTGTATTAGATGTATCTGTTACCACACAGCTTCATCACTATTATCCACAGTCAGAACATTGAAATGGCAAGACTTTGGGCAGTGCTCATAAATATTTGTGTACTACCTAAATAAAAAGGAACCCTTAAAAGCTATCTGAGGAGCAAACAAAACTTCAATGCCCATGTGCACAGAACTCATGAGCAAGCAAGGATGTTGTGGGCATGCCCTATCTAAATTAGAGCTCTGCAACCTCATTCACTTCATTGCAATAGGAAAGCTGCATATTACAGAAATTCAGAGATGCTTGTACTGCGTAACTTTCATGAATACTGCACATAGCTATTGGCCATGTAGTACCCATTCATTTCAGTAGGGGACACAAGTTCCATAACTCAGCAGACCCTTGCTGAATAACTCACTGCTATGCAGTTGTTGTCTGCTCAATAGGGTGCTTACTCCACAGTTGCTAAAACTGCACTATAAGCAATTCAGATATGTTCACATCTGGTCAATCTTGGGATACAGATGCAGGCAGATTATGCATGACTCTGAATAGCATTATAGCTGGGCAGTGCAGCTCTACCAAATTGAGTGCAGCATGCTGCTCAGCTGTGAACATTCTTATGAATTATTACTCTTCATCAAATTGGGGCTGGGGGCTCTCGTCTATGCTAGTGATAACAGAAAGGGACAGAACCTACCAGCCTGTAATCCCATGTATTATTTTAGGGGACACAGTTACTACAACATACGACAGGAAGTAAAACAAGTGTATACAAACTTTTATCTGTATTATAGGTTCATGCGTAAGTAGTGGACTAGTTGCACTTGTGGGCCAATTTAAGCCTAGCCAATTTCCCTTTTTGTTCTCAAAGTAACCTATCCAATTTGGTTATAGATTGGCCTTACCCATCCTATGGTTCATAATTATATATTACCCCGATGAGAATAACTGCAGTCATACCACAGATAATTTGAGGAGACCCCTCCCCTATGCATGCATAATTCTTAATAATCATGTTACTGTTGTAACATAAGGTTAAGCGATTCCTTTAAAAGGAAAAAGACTGCTGTGAGAATTTCATGGAATAGATTGCAGAAAAATGTGAAATAATCAAGATGATACTTTGCCATAGAACAATCTTCAGTAACTTAACACCGAGAAAGCCATACAGCAGATGTGCCACCCATGTCTTTGCGTTTTTTTTTTTTTTTTGAAAAGTGGTGGTTTCAGAAAACAGAAAACATTTTACTGATACTTGTGTGCTCTTAAAAGCCTGCCATGAATTGCTGTCACCTAGCACTTTTGTTCTGCTTGTGTAGGCTGTGGATTGAGGAACTAGAAAGGAAAATAAAATGTTTCAACAGCTGTCATGACATCTGTTAATACACACACACGCACACACACAAACACACACACACACGCACACACGCACGCACACACGCATGCGCACATGCACATACACAGATGCACACATACATAAACACACATACAGACACCCATTCGACACAGTGTCAAATTACTTTTACCATACAGATAACACAGCATTTCAAAGTACTTCCATTAATGCCCTACACTTTTGCTAAGTATGGCCTGGTTTCAGGGGAAACCCAATATGCTGTTTATGTAGATACAGGGAAATATGGCCATGGCAGTGAAGAAATTCCACAACACTTTTCATATGCCTTTATGGGACTAATATAAAACGTTTAAAGAAATATGGTAAACTGTTGATTTTTCTGTTTTAAAAAAAGTGAAAATGAGCAAGATGTGCAGCAGTGCTTTATAATTCAGAACGGAATAAAGGAGAAATGTGTAATGTTTTGTTCAACATGCATGCAACATTAATAATGAGTTTCAATATAAACTAAAGTGGCATTTATTTAAAAGAATGTTAAATAAAAGCTTGCCAGATCTTGGCAGTAAATGCTATGGGATCTTTAACAGCTAGTCTCATGAGACCTTGGTTTAACGTTTCATACGGTCAGCAGCAGAGCACCAACTTTATGTTGTCTTGTAGCTTTCTTTGTGGTTAAATGATTGCTGGAGAACCATTTTATTGTTAAGACATTGGCTGTTAACCTGTGTTAGTCTCTGAAACATCTTGTAGCTTTCCTTGTGGTGAACTGATTGCTGGAGAACCATTTTATTGTTAAGACATTGGCTGTTAACCTGTGTTAGTCTCTGAAACATCATCTTCCACTCAACTAGATCAAATGCTTTTGAAAAGTCTGAGATGACAATTGCAATAGGTATTCCTTTGTACATTCTGATGAAGATATACTTTATGTTTTCTATATATGTTCTATGCCCTGATCTAGTAATGAGTATGCATTTTTCTATAAGATAGCTAGAGGACTATCTCTGATCTCATTTCTGCTGTAGTTTTGACAGAGGGCTTAAAATACTAATATAATAAAACATTTATTTTTTTTCTGGCAGTCACCACATTTCATTAATGGGATACTTTCAGCTTTTTCCACACGTTTAGGACTAACCTTTCTTTAATGCTTTTGTTTGTGACCATGGTCCTAGGTATTTCAATATAATCTGGTATTTGCCTTAAGAATGCTTGTGTTACCTGAGGTCTTCCAAGATGGTTAAACACTGATCAATAGCTTGATTTGGGCTCTCCCAGTGTGATAAAAGAAACTGAGAGCTAAGGACCAGAAACTCTGCAAGTTTTAGTAAATTCACTTACAAGCTAGTAAGTACACTGCTTGGATTTCAGTAAGGAAGAAACTTAGAAAGCATGAATTAAAATCAGCTAGACAAGGTAAAGAGTAACACTGACTGGGAAGAATCCAGCAGATGTTTCGCAAAAAGTAGTTAAAACTCCAGTTTTTGTGCAAGACATGGCTTCCGTTAATCTAGAGGAAAACATAAATCAAATGTGCTCAGAGCTGATTAAAGTAAATAAATTGGAGTGCATCAACACAGATAACAAATGCTGTGAAAAAATGGAAGAAGCTTTAAACATATATTCAGATGAACTGATAAAACTGCAAAAATCAGAAGTCAAATTGAAAAAAGGCTGGCTGAGTAAGAGACGGCTTAAGAAGAGCTGTTTCAAAAAATGGTAGCATTAGAGGACAAAACCTGTAGGGGAAACCTTAGATTTTCTGCTGTACCAGTGAAACTGAAAGGAACAGACTGTATTAATTTTATGAAAGCACAGACCCACAAATGGACTGGTATTCCACAGCAGGATTTGTTAATTGAAAGGGACTATCGTGTGTATGCTCCATATCGCCCATGAGAAAGCAGCCTAGACCTGTAATATTAAAGATGCAATCATACCAGCAGAAAGAATTGATCCTGACAATACTGTGGCAAAAGGGCAAAGTATTAAAAATTGGAGACAGTAGAGTGTTTGTGGAACCAGGCAGAAGAGAAACAAATTTACCCCAGCAATCAAGGAATGCAGAGAGCAGGTGTGTGATTCAAGCTGAAGTAACTAGCTGTCTTCAGAATATTTTTTCTGGAGGATCAAAGTTATTTCTGATGCAGAACATGCTAAGGAAGAAATACAAAAAGGTTGTCCAGTAAAAAAATGAGCCATCAAACAGAAGGGACTCTGCTTCTCATTTTTCTGATAATGAAGCACATGGAGAGATTTTGCCAGTCAAACCTTTTCCAATGTTCCAAAGGAAAATGCTTGAGAGACAGAAAAAAAAGTAGGAGCTGACTAGAAGAATCAGGAGTGCCTTGAACTGAATTCTGGGTTTGGCAGATGGAGATGAACAGGAAGAAGACCAGCACCATTACAATTAGTGATTAAATGTGAGACTATAAAGCATCAGTCATATTTGTTAAATATGGCTTTACAAGAAAAAGTGAAAAGATTGGACTTTTATTGACCTGGTTAAACTTGTGGGAGACTGAGACGCATATGCCCCACATCATGTCATAAATGTTTTGGAGGCCAATGAAGGGAATAAGGGAAAAAAGTAACTGTATGTAAAAGAAAATTTGTTCTTAACAGTATTTCTATGGGACATTTCATGATACAAATTGCATATTACATAATAAAATATTTTCAGTTATTGCTGTATGTGATAAATATATTTAAGTAAACAAATGCCTTTTTTTCTACTTATATAGTTTTAAAAAATGTAGGCCTTACAATGTAAAAAGAGAAGAAAGGCTGGATAAAAGCATGTTTAAGTTAATATGCTGTAATCTTGAGTTATTGAGGTGGGTGATGGGTTGTAAAAGTACACAAATTACAATGTATGTAGAGCTGATATGTTCTCTCTTACTTTTGCAAAGGCAAGTGTCTGAATTAAGGTATTTGGCTTAATCTAGTAACAAGTTTTTTTGTCTAAACAATTAAATAAGATAACATTAAATGTAACAAAAATTTTTAATTTTGCAAATAAATGTGAAAACTGAGAAGTTTGTAGAGCTGTACATTTGGTACTTGTGTTTCCATGGAGACAAGCTGACTATAGGAGCAAGCAATAAAAGCCACAGCACTTTTAAGGCTAATGGTTAATGTTTTCTGAAAGCATATTAGCTGTTTTTACATCTAGGAAGGGAATAAAGATAATAAACCAAGAACAGACGCCAGTTAGTATAAGTAGGAATGGAGGCTGTAACATGCATTTTAGCATGAATAACCCTAATATTAGGTTAAGTTATGCCTGTGTGAGAGCTGTCAGGTTTGGGATAATTGTTCCTATCAGGAGGGTTAAACTTCATTATTTGAAAATGTACATAGTTTTGTGTATTTGCTTTAAGTTAATAGGTTATGGGGTATTCTGGAGGTTTGTTTAGTCTTTTGTTCAAGGATTTTCATTAAACAAAAAGTCTTGTAAAATGTGATGACATAGGTTCAACTGGAGATGACAAGAAACAATTGTATAACAGGTAAAACCTGCCAAATATTAGTGGGTACATGTAACACAAAAGATGGAAATGCTGTTATATATAATAGGTGGGAATAGTAACTTTTTCTCATAATGGCAACACTAAAATATTTTGAAATGTAAATCACCTCACAATTATAGACAAAAAGGTAAGAGTATATAATTGTATTTAAAAAAGCAGAGTGCAAATAGCAGTGCTACAGCAGATGCATTTGGAAAGAAGCTAGCATGTAAATTTGATAAAAACAGGATTGCAAGATGGATATTCAACAGAATAAAAGGGACAAAGTAAAAGGGGAGTACTTATACTAATTGCTAGAGGAGCTCTAATAGAGATAGAAGAGGGGAAAAATAGTAATGGTAGATTTGTGGTAGCAAAGGGCTGCTGGCAAGGGTGGAGGATTGAGCTGGCATGTATTTGTATCCTACCAAAAACTGCCATTATGCAAGTTAAGAAATGTTGGGGAGAAATAATCAACTCTTATCAGGAAATATTACTTACAGGTGGAGAATGGAACTTAATTTGCAACAGTGAAGATGTATCTGGGGACCTAGAAGGGAAAATATAACAAAAGAGTGTGGATTTCTGAAGAAATTTGTGAAAATATTTGATATGGAAGATATGAATTCAGTAGTAGGAATGTATGTATTATTCCCCAAGGTACAATAACCGGGCTAGACTAGACAGAAATTATATTTCACAGGAACAGGTGCATTTAAATTAAATATTCGACACACATCCAATAACTATTTCAGATCATGGGCCAATGACAACGAAGATAAAAATACAGGATAATAAAGTAAAACTGAAACACTGATGTTTAAAAAGAGAGGAGTTTAAGAAATGGGTAGTGAAAATTATTCTAGATCTATTAGGGAAGATAGAAATTTCTTCAGAATTTGTATTTAGTAGGATAAAATGAAAATGGAGTTTAAAAATAGGGTAGAAAAACAAAAAAGGAGATATGGCTAAGAAGTAAGTTATTCAGATGGGCTGACAAAGGTTAGAGTATTGCAGAATAAGGGGAATCTCAGAGAACAAGGATAGGTGCAAGTGCAGAGTGCTAAAGAGAATAAGGGAGTATCTGAATAAAATGCATGAATTTAGAAAGATTGCTATTAAGCAGCTTTTTTTGATAAAAACTCCACAGCACAAACACATCTAGCACAATGACTTAGGCAACAGAAAGTAGAAAGGGTTGTGTGACGTAGCCACTCTGAGCCAGTAATCAAGGAGTCTGAATCATCACCACTGACACTGCAGACCTCTCTCTGCATCAAGCACAATTTATGTTAAGAGCATACAGGGCACACACTCACTCCAGGGTCTGAGTGTATCCATCTCTCTCCCTCCAGGTCCCCAGTAAGACTCCCCACAGGCAAGTGTCCAAGCAAAGTCCTCCAGCACCCTCTCTGTGAAACCAGTGCTTTGTGCCCCTGCCCAAGTAGCTGACACACACTCTTTAATATTTAATTTTCATACACACACACCTGTGGAAGGCTGGCACAGATTACCCACTCTACTAACTTTGCACAGACTACAAGGTAGATTCACTGCCACTAGTCAGTTACTGTAAGGATCTTAAAATGGTATCCAGTTATACTGAGTGAAATTAATATTAATACAAATGGTAATGTTGACCAAACAGCAAGGCATTTAGAAGTGGTCAGAGTTATCTCCAAGCAAATACTCTCAGAACTTAACTATTTTCTAAAAAGGACCAGCCACAATGAGAAGTTTAAATATATTTAATAATAAATAATAGAAGAATATGAAAATACTAAATATCTATTTACAGTAAACACCAGAGTTTCAGTCACAGGGAATATTAAAAGTAACACAGAAGGAAAGTTTCATGTAGTTATAGAAAAACAGTATTCAGCTAGTCTCGCTATCTATTCCTGATTGACTAAAATACTTACTGTTCCTACTTACTGAATAGAGCAGGGCAAGAAGGGTGTGGTCCTTGTCGTCAGATCCAAGATAGAATATAGAATGCTCCTGAGAATTCAATCTCCTCTAATATAATATTTAAACACTATTTCTGTATAGAATTACATCACATACATCTGGTCATCTGACTCTATTTCCAGCACTATCCCCCATCACTTGAAGCTACCAGGGTTTAGCACCTTTGTGCTACAATACACACTGATAAAGCATTGCTCAGATATGGTGCAGCTGCTCGAAGTCATAAAACCATAAAACTATCCCACTATTCCTATAAGAGCTACAACCTATTCTCTAACACAGCTATCGCATCTCTGGCTCCATTCAAAGCTGTGGGATGACATCTTTATGGCTTAACCAATAAAGTAATTTAATTTCAAGAATATTTTTTTTTAAAGTTAGGTGGATTAACCTCTTCTCTCCCAGTATATGCTGTTACAATGTATACATTTAAACAGTTACAATAATGCATGTACATTTCTCTTCCTTCCAGCAGGGCACACTGTTGATACATTTTAACAAAAGCAAACCTCAGAAATACATTTTCAGCACAAGCATCTGTACAAATCAGTTTGATATACAAATGACATATAATTATTTACAAAATTCCAGCTACCTTTGCTGGCGTATGTTAGGCATCCATTGCTCCACTTCTCCTGGCATGTCTGGCAGTACCTCCTATTGTCACAGGTTGTTGCCAAACTTAGGGAGCCTATAACAAGTAAAATAAAGATACTATAGAAGTATTCAAGATATTTCAGAAACGTTATGAAAATTCATATAAAGCAGAGGAATGCGGAAATCAAGAACATTAATAAATGGAAAATATTTATGGAAGACGTAAGTATGCCAAGGTTAGAGGTAGATGAGGCTCAACAACTAATATTTAAGATAGGAGGAGATGAGGCAAAAGAGGTGACATATAATCAATCTGCAGGAATGTCTCCAGGAATAGATTGCATTTCTATGGAAGTTGAAAGCTAAGAGGGAAGAATGTGATAAAGATCTGGAAGGTTTTGTTTAACAGTATTTTAAAAGGAGGAGAAGCACCAACATCCTGGAAGAAAGCCGTGGTGGCTGTAATACCTAAAGCCTGTAAAGACTCATCAGACCAAGCTTCATATAACCCATTTCAATTTTAAACCATGAGTATAAGGTGTTTATGTCTATAATTTTTAAAAGAATAACAAAGGTGTTACAGAAATTTATAGATATGGATCAATGTGGTTTTTGGGAGGGGATTGCAAACATCTGACAATATTAACAGAACAATGATGATCCAGAGGGAAGTAGAATGTAAAACAATGCCATTGTTTTGGTGGGTCTTGATACAGAGAAAGCATTTGACAGAGTAAGCTGTGATTTTATGAGTAGGGTGATAGAAGCATTTAATTCTCTGATACAATACTAAAGTTAATTAGAAGAATACACGAGGACACCTGGACTACAGCTTAGACTAAGCACCTCATTGGTTCTTTTGAGATTTCTTTCTTAAAAGCTGTCTCAGGTTTCAACTTTCTGTTACCTAAGGAGTTCAGTTGTGAGTGTTCTGCCATTTCACACTGAGCTGATCGAAGGAAAGACACTGAGGAAACTCGGAGCTATAATATATAACATTAAGTATCCTTTTTTTTGTTTATTTTGTTCTTTATTTCTTTGTTATTTATAGCACTTTGTGTACTGTGTATTTTTCTAGCTAGTTTCACTGTGTGTGAGGTATTAACTGGAAATTGTCCACTATTATTAAGCATCTGTTGGGTTGTTTGTTTCTGATAACTTGTTGCAGTTAAACTCTTTTTTCTAGAGGCTCCTTTAGCTGTTTAAACTTTCATTTAAAGGCTCACTGCTGCTTTTCAGCTGTGAGAAACATTTCTGCAGTTTGTTTCCCACCTTCCCTCCCTGTTGGTATAGTGTTTTTATAGTTGGTGGCTTTGCAGTTGCCCGTCCCTAGTGTAAATTTGATCTGGGACCCTCCTGCCAGTCTAGTGTCATTACTTCATTCTACCCAGTACAGGGAGAACATTTGAGAAGGCCAATCAGCTTAGTTTCTGCTACTCCTTTCTCTCTTTCCTTTCTCTCTTTCCACTTAAAAAAATGTATCTGCTTTTACTGTATTTGTGTTTCTTCCTACTTTATTTTGCTTTTGTGTCATCTTAAAACTACTCAATTGTATTTATTACTGCTTGGTGTAACTCATTCTAAGCCTTTTAGTTTAAGCACTTGGGCTTCAGACCAGTTGTTTTACATTAAGAAGGTTTGTGGTCTGCACTGTAGTGGCAGAACAGGTAGCTTACATCCTTCTAAGTTGGGAACTGCTGATTGAGGGCTCAGTGTCTGTTATTCTAAAAGTGTATTAATTCTGGTTTAAGCACTTGGGCTTCAGGCCAGTTATTTTACATTAAGAGGGTTTGTGGTCTGCACTCTTGTGGGAGGAGAGGCTGGATTCTGCCCTTCTGAGCCGGGAATTTCTAGTTAAAGGCTTATGGTGCCTGCATATCTGAACTGCTTCTTACTGAAATTGGTACACCTTGTTTGCTGTAGCATAGACTAGATCCAGGCCTGCTGAATCTAGCTTTGTTTGTATAACTTGAGCACTAATCCAGGCATTCTTTAAAGTATTCAATTGTATTTATTACTGCTTGGTAGTAACTTGATTAAAGTGTAGCTATCATTCTAAGTCTTTTGGATTAAGCACTTGGGCTTCAGACCAGTTGTTTTACATTAGGAAGGTTTGTGGCCTGCACTGTGGTGGCAGGACAGGTAGCTTACATCCTTCTAAGTTGGGAACTGCTGATTGAGGGCTCAGTGTCTGTTATTCTAAAAGTGTATTAGTTCTGGTTTAAGCACTTGGGCTTCAGGCCAGTTATTTTACATTAAGAAGGTTCGTGGTCTGCACTCTTGTGGGAGGAGAGGCTGGACTCTGCCCTTCTGAGCTGGGAATTTCTGGTTAAAGGCTTATAGTGCCTGCATATTTGAACTGTTTATTACCGAAATTGGTACACCTTGTTTGCTGTAGCATAGACTAGATCCAGGTCTGCTGAATCTAGCTTTGTTTGTATGCTTGTTGTTTGTTTGCTTGTTATTTCCCTGAAACGCTAATTTCACCTAAAACACAGCTTTTCAGCGCTTCTGTGGATCCCTAGTGATATCTGCATTGCTTATTGTACTTATTTCCTTGTTTCACTTGAAGAAAAGTTACTGTTTGTCATTTTTGCATTTAAGTTACCTGTAACACATTGCATTTAAGTTACCTGGCACTTGCTCAGTAAAGCATTTATATAAGTCAGCACTAAAAAAATTAAAAGCACTACACCCTCACAAACTCCCCTTGAGTACCTTGTTCCCCATTGGCCCTTTTTTTCAATTATAAAGGAATTCCCAATACTATTCTAGCATGTCCAAAGGTCAGTTGTCAATCTCCTCTCCGGTCCAGCTGGTGAATCTGGGAATCTTGAGGCAATGTTATAACTGCCTCATGTACACAGACAACCCTCTCCTCCTCCCAACAAATTCCAACACATGTGAGAGATGCAACCATATAGCCAAACTGGAGGCTAAGCTCTCTCAACTCAGTACTGGCGTAACCAGTCAGGAGGAGAAGGAAACCACACTCACTACAATTCCAGTCTCACATAGACCTACCACGACAGCAAACCAAACACATAAACACACAAAAACATACTCGGAGGTTCTAGATAAAAATTTGCCTAAGCAGCAGAGACCTCCAAAGCAGACACCCAAGCAACTGCTACCCCAAAACAAAACACGTGCAACACATAGCTCACAAAGCCAGTATGCCGAACAGTCACAGCCCTTAAGGCTAAACAACACACCTGATACACTTGTAATAGATGACTCTATCGTCAGGCACACTGACGTCCCGCTCACCAGACTGAACAAGGAGAAGGTCACGGTGAGCTGCCTGTCGGGCGCTAGGATCTGCCACATAACACAAGCACTCAGTTCACTCCAAGGCAAGTACAAATATGACTCAGTCATTGTTCATGCTGGTGTGAATGACCTGAGACATACCTCCCTAGACTACATGAAAAGAGACATAGAGGAGCCCTCTGAGCATGTAGCCCAGGCTGGTATGACCCTGACCTTGAGTAGCATCTTACCCTCACCAAGAATGATGCCACAATATGAAGACAAGATGATCAATTTCAACAATTGGCTTAAGTATTGGTGTCATTCAAAGGGGATCCAATGCTTGTCAGCCTGGGATGACATGCTCGACAAGCCACGATGCTTTGCTAGGGACAGCTTGCACCTGTCACCCCTGGGCTTTCAGATATTGGCAAAGGCTCTTGCTACCCCCATAGTACCTTTTTTAGGCAAGGCTCAAAAGACAAACCCACCTCCATAGGTATCACAAGGGATAAGAAACTAAGAGTAATGCTACTCAACGCCAGAAGTCTAAACCTCAAGATGCATGCACTCAAAACTCTCCTTAGCATGGAGAACATCTATATCTGTGCAGTAACAGAAACCTGGTTCTAGGCTCCCGAGAGCACCCCAGCACTACCAGGTTATACCTTATACCATGCTTTTCGGCCCCAAAACTTGGACCGAACCACAAAAGGAGGGGGAGTATCAATATTCGTCAAAGATACCCACATCTCCAGGTTGGTGGCACAGCACGAAGCATCAGAGACTATCCATGTGCAACTAACAGTGGGTAAAACTGCCTTCCAGTTTATAGCCTGCTACAGACCACCCTCCCAAACCCAGGAACCCCATTCAGCTTTTCTGAGAACACTGGAAAATATGAAGGTCTCTCCAAACACCATTATATTGGGCGACTTCAACTACCCAAACATAGACTGGGAGCATTACTCTAGCTCCAACACCCTAGCCCAAAGGTTCCTAGAATTTATAAACTCAAATGCTATGGAACAACTTGTTACCACTCCCACAAGAGGGGAAAACATACTGGACCTGATCATCACCAACATGGGGACTCTATGCTCCAGACCAGAAGTGTATCCCTCACTGGTAAGATCAGACCATAAACTAATCTCACTGGATATTCACATCCCGACCCCACCCCCTGCCCAGAAAACCACAGTGAAAAACTTCTCTAAAGCAAATTTCACACTCCTCAAAACTGAGGTGGAATCCTTCAAAGCCCCCGGGCCTGTGGAAAATATGGCCCAGACCATAGAATCCTTTATAAACGCATTCTATGAACACCTTCAGGAATGCATGGATCATGCAATCCCAAATAAAATCAAGACCCAATCCTCCAAAGGCAGACGTCCTGTCTGGTGGACCCCAGCCATAAACAAACTATACAATAGAAGGAGGAAGCTACTACATGATAGAGCAAAATCCCAAAAGGGAAGGCATCTCTGATCAGTATTAGCAAAAACTATGGGCACTCATAAAATCGTCTAAGGCCAGCTTCGAGAGAAAAATTGCACAGGACACTAAGGATAATCACAAGGCTTTCTTTAGTTATGTTAGGAACCTGGGTGGGAATTCCCAGATATGCTCAGAATTAGTCCAAAATGACAAAAAATACACCAAACCCACAGACATTGCCAACATCCTAGCTGACAGGTTCAGCGCAAACTTCTCCCCCCCTCCCCACCAAAAGGGCAAATATCTATCCCAGCAGAGTGCTGCCCCCCTGACATCTCAGATGCTCAGGTAAGAACCGCCCTACCCAAAGCAAAAAACACAGCATCAATGGGACCAGACGGCGTCCCGAGCTGCGTCCTACATGAACTCCAAGAAGAGCTAAACCCAAACATAAAACTACTGTTCAATCTCAGCCTTACTACAGGATATGTACCCAAAGAGTGGTGTACAGCAACAGTGGTCCCTCTCCACAAAGGTGGTGCCTCAACGGATCCTGGAAACTATCGCCCCATAAGCCTGACTAGCTTGGTCTGCAAAGCTATGGAAAGGATCATCATGAACCTCATAAATAAAGATATTGGGGACCTACAGACACTGGATCCTACCCAGTTCGGCTTTGTTAAGGGCAGATCCTACCTCTTAAACCTGGTTGGTTTCTTTAAAACAGTCACCAAGGCCATTGACGAGGGGAACGTGGTCCACACAGCCTACCTGGACCTCGCAAAAGCCTTCGATACAATACCCCACTCGGGCATTATAGATAAGCTCACCAGCTTAAATATAAACCCCTATGTCACTAGATGGGTTGCACACTAGCTCAAGGACAGAACCCACATGGTTAGAATTGCTGGAGCCATGTCATACTCCAAACCAGTTACAAGTGGCGTCCCACAAGGCTCAGTCCTGGGACCTCTCTTGTTCGGTACATATTTCTCGGAGGTACAGGCCAACACGGAAGGACTGTGGCTGACCAAGTTCACAGATGACTGCAAACTGGGCGCCATAATCGACTCTCCAGCCGACACAAGCATCCTCCAAAAGGGCCTCATAGAAACAGACAACTGGTGCCAGAGCCATGGCCTCAAGCTAAACGCCAAAAAGTGTATAGTCATCCCCTTTGGCAAAAACAAAGTGCCCACAAATTACCACATAGGTGGTAATCCATTAAGTACAGAAGAAGTAATTAGGGACCTGGGGACCCAAGTTGATAGCAATCTCTCATTTGACAACCACATGGCCAAAGTGGTTAGAAAAACATTTTATATAGCCCACCTAATCATGAAGGGATTCACATCTAGATCAGGGGAGGTCATCGTGCCTCTTTACTCATCCCTCATCAGGGCCATAATTGTGTACAATGCCCCTTTTGGGATGTACCTTACCAGACACCTGCAGCAACTGGAAAGACCCCAAAAGTACCTCACCAAGAGGATCAAAGGGCTCAAACAGATGCCATATGCTGCCCGGTTAAAGAAACTCCAGCTCTACTCAGTGGCATACCGCCTGCTCAGAGGTGATCTGTGCCTGATGTATAAAGCCACGTCCAACCCGGAATTAATGGACATGCTGCACCTCAGAAAATCCAAATCCCATCGAGCTACGTGCTCAAGAGACTTGAACCTCAGCACTGAAATAAATAGGACATGCTGGAGGGACAGATTCATAACCCAGAGGCTCCCTTCACTCTGGAATAAAATCCCAGTCCAGGTTAGGCAGAGTCCCTCATTGACTCTCTTCAAGAGGAATCTTGATGAGTGGATGGGAGATCGTAGATTTACCCACGGTATCACTTCTGTGTCACTGTTAGATAGAGGCACAGTATACTAACCTCAAAAAAGGGCATAGCAAAATTAATTTAAAATGGGTGGCGAAAGCCAAACACAATCTGGCTAGGCTTATAAATGCCTTAGGGCAGATAGCCTAGTATGAACCTATAAACCTATGAACCTATGAATTGGAGGCAAAAATTAAAGTGGGAGGGCTCCTCTCCGATAAGTTTTGTCTGAATAGAGGAACAAGGCTGGGATGTCCTCTTCCCCCCTTATTATTTCCATTACATTTAGAGCCATTGGCAAAGAAATTAAGGTACTCAGAAAGTCAAGGATATAACTGGTATGGTAATCAAGAAAAGTTGGCTTTATTTGCAGATCAGATAATGCTATTTTGTACCTGATAAAACCAGAAAATATCATCTCAGTGCTGTGGAATATTCTGAATCAATTTCACTTTTTTATTTTGAATATAAAATTAATGCAGACAAAACAAAGGCTATAGCTGTAAACTATGTACCCATACATGAATTGATTGAGCAATACCCATTTTATGAAGACACAATAAAATAAAGTATTTTGGAGTGTCGGTTAAAAGGGTTCTGTTATGAGAGCTAAGGATATGTGAGAAGAGACTAAACAAAAGATAATACAAAAACTGAGAAACTGGAAGCTCTTGTTTATGGATGTGGATAGCAAGATACATGCATTAAAAATGTTTTTAGTTCCTCTAGTTTTATATACAGGTCAGACATATTTTTATCAACTACAGGAGAAGTTGTAGATAGTAATTAATAAAGTGTTGAAGGATTTTATCTAGGAGGGGAAAAGGACGAGGGTTAGGTGTGATAAGCTGATCCTTCCAATACAACAAGGTAGTTTAGGATTACCTGATTAAAGGGATATTTTAGAGCTACACAGTTAAGCCTCATATACATGACACAAACAGAAAGCTATAATTCAAAGCAGGAAGGGAAGCTGAAGCAGGGGAGAAATTCAAGAAATAAGGAGAAAATGGATTTTGGATGCAAATCCTTAATGAGAATAACAACAGGCATACAGAAGATTATATTCATAACGTAGCAGAAAGCTTTCTGAGAACTAAGCCAACATGAGAATGGAGAAAGAGGATTCTGCCGATGGGGATAACCGCAATTAGTTGTAGAGAGAATAGGAAAGAGGGGGGTGGAATTTACTGGAGAAAACTGGCAAACTAGAGAGGGAAAGGTAATAGAATGGGAAAAGGCCAAGAAGGCATTTGGACTACAGGCTACAGACTGCCTTCCCTATCAAGGACTGATATCAGAGTATAGGCAAAGAGAAAGGAATAGGGGAATCCTAAGTAAAAGACCTACTGTGGTAGAGTTTTTAGCTGAATCTTGAACAGAAGCTCCTGTTAAAAAGGGATAATTAGTAGGGCATACAAAATATTGCATGATAACTAAAGAAATGAATCAGAGGAGGTTAGAAAAGATTGGGAAGATAGAATCGATAAGCAATTCACAAGGAAACAATGGGTGGACATATGTATGGCTCCCAAATACTCAACAAAGTCTAAAAGGTTTAGGATTTTTGCTTGAAGTGTTTGCATAGGTATTTTATACCCGAAGCAGACATCAAAGATTTTTTTCGCAGGAAGACGGCAAATGTTGGAGTTGTGATATAGAAGAAAGAGATAACTGGGAACATATGTTCTGGGAATGTACTGAGTTGGAAGACTTTAAAATTTAACTAGGTAGTACTCTGTCAGAGATACTGGGTGAGCAAATGGGTGTAACTAAGGGAATTATTTTTTGAGCTGGGATACAGAATCTGAATTGCCTAGACATATTGAGGTATTGTTAAGTTTAATTCTGGCGACTGCCAAAAAACAATTACAAAAAAATGGAAATCAAAGTCTAAACCAACTGTACTTGCAGAGTGAAGATTGGAACAGAGATAAAAGAACTGTAAGTGGGATCTTTAAAAATGTGTAGGAGAAAATTACAAAAAAGAAGGGAAATTGTGGGAACAATACATGCAGAATGTTTTGGAGGAGCAGTGTGGTTTGAGGGAAGGCAGGACTTGAGCAATTTATGTAATGCTGGATTGCTAATTGTATAAAAGTATACTTGTGATGTGTGATGTTTTTAATTGTGAACATGTTAACATTTTTTTTTTATATATAGATGTATGTTTGCCTGTGTCCTAAGTGATAGTTCAATAACGACATAAAAAAAGATTGCTGGTGGTACTTGGTCCATCAAAACTGACCTATGTGTTTTAAACTTTTTTAGTATGTTTACAGCTGTGGTCACATTTATTGGACAAAAGAAAAAGGGTTCTTCTGCCTGCCTTTAGGTTTTAGTACACCATATAGTAACACATTTGTGATTGGAGTGAAGTGTTCTTTGAATATTTTGGTCATTGCTGAATTCGAGTTAAGGTATAATGATCGGATCACTAGATGTCAACATGGTTTTCACATTAGTCTCTTATCGTCTTCCCAGAAATGAAATGGGTTGTTTATACTATTTGTTTGAAAGCAGGTGTAATTTCTTGGAAATAACTTGCATCACGTATAAGAAAAGTTTCCTAGGAGTTGTACGCATGCAGATCAAAATACACCATATGACAACTGTTTTATAAATTCTGAATTTGGTTCACTGCCAAGTACTGTTACCAGAGTATTTGATAAATAGGCTGCAGGTACACTATACAGTTTAGCAAAATTATGTATCATGAATACAATCATGGTACCAGCTCCTCCAGGTAACCTTGATATAGCCAGTCAGGGCTTGTATTAATAAAACACCCAACTGCAAGTGCTCCAAAGTTTATTTTGTACATTAGTGTGGTGAGATGAGGTTTTTCAGTGCTTAAAGTATGAAACTTGAGTTCAGTATGAGCTTTTGTTTTGTGCAGTCCCTCTGATTTTCCAATTGGAGGAAGTATTATTGCTAGGTAGCTTATTTCTGTTCATTCTAAAGTGTAGAATATTCACATTGGCTCTCAGAGTATACCAGACAGGCTCTTATGAGCAATATTTTGTTGCTCTTCTAGAAATTATATAACTACAAAGCTGGTGAGTCAGTTGGCATCTTTGTAATGTACTTTATAAAGAGCATTCTTTCACTGATGTTATGTCTTTACCTGACTTCACATTTTATACATGTTTATGTGGTGCACACTTTTGTTGTTTTCTGCTTGAAATTTGTTGTTATTCATTATACTTTTGTTAGTGCCAGTAAAAGTGGCAATCTTGTATTCTTTTACAGTAGTGTTACATACACACACATATACACATAATTACAAATATATGCCTGTGTGTGTGTGTATATATATATATACACACACACACACACACACACACACACACACACACACACACACACACACACACACACACACACACATACATGCATCAAAATATTGCTCTTAAAGCTACTTAGGAATTATTTTTCTTTTGATCAAACCAGAAATATTTTGATTATTTGTTTTTGTTATGACTTTATTTTTTTCTGGTACAATTTATTTATTTATTTTGCATTTGTTAACCGGGTTGGTCCAGCTGGGTAAGAATTTACCCTTTTTCAGTGGAGACCTGAGGGGAAAAGCCCCAAACAGACATACAAATACACAAGGTGATTAAGTAGCTCTGTAAAGTCTAGATTATATCTGTGTGTGTGTGTGTGTGTGTGTGTGTGTGTGTGTGTGTGTGTGTGTGTGTGTGTGTGTGTGTGGCTGGGTGTTTTGAGTGTGCTTGTCTGTTCACTGATTCACCTGGTGCTCGTTTTGTCTTCATATTCAGAACAGGAAGATGCAACTAAGGGTTGTCAAAAGGATATGTCACTTCATTTGGTTATGACATAGTTTCTTGCGTTTTGCAGTGGAAGTTTATTCTTGCCTTTTTTGTATTTTAAAATCACTGTTGATTGTTCTTTTTGCTTAGATGAGATGATATAATCATAGTCTGTTTATCCATTCATACAATCATTTATTTCATTGTATTTTTACTAGTTAGTTTGAGCTTGTTAAGTTTATAACCCCCTCTTCAAAGATGACCCAGGATAATATTTATACTGTCTACTGGAATTTAGGCTGTAATATTAATCTGGATTATACCATATATATTTCATCAGCAAATGCAATGGAATATTTAGCATCAACATAACAATTGTATGCAAAGAGATTGTATGCAAAGAGATTGTTCTGCTGTTAATCTTCCAACCAAGTACTTGAAGCTTGCAGCTAAAGCTCTCTCTTATCCTATTTCTTCCAAACAAATGCTTAATGCTTGCTGCTAAACCTCACCCATATTCTGTTTATCTACTTATCAGTCATTCAATACCTGAAGGATTGTTCCTACATTATGGAAGCAGTATGTTATTCTCCCTTTACATGGAGGTGGTACCTCCACAGAAATATGAAACTTCTGCCCCACTGTCATCCTCTCACCTCATCAAAAATCCTTAAAAGATGTGTACACAATCAGGTCCTTCACTACATCGTCTCCAACAATCTTCTCTCACCCACATCCATTGAAACTTGGCTTGCCCACTCTCAACTACTTCTTTCCAACAAAACCACAGTAATGCTCTTTACTCCAAAGTCCTATGCTAATAAAATTTCTAACTTTATAATCTTCTCATCTCAAAATACGCAGCTGGAAATAGTCTCACAAACTTTTACATGTCACTCTTCTAGACAATTGGATGAAATATAACTGAGGAAAGCTCACTACAAATTAGGTCTCCCCTTACGGAGCTTCTAACATTCTCTCTGCACACTCTCATACAACCACCGCAGATTCCTACCTTCTGTCAAGTCGACTGTATGCTTCTCCCAGCCTAACAAGCGTAACAAATATTAACACTTCATTAGCACAAAAACTGGAATAATGGTATTAAAAAATGCTAAATTTGCTGCAAAATCTCAATTCATCATTACTTAGCCCTCAGAAAACCATACTGGCTTAAATTCTCAGACTACCTCAGTCTTTCACAGGTAAAACTTGCCCCCCTCCCCAGTATATCTTCATCCCTGGCAGGTGCCACTCTCTCATTTCTCTTCTTCAGGATGGTATTCTCCCTCATGACCTCTTTGCTCTGCACTATAGATCACACAATCATACAACAGCTATGGTGAATTATTATTTTCCACTAATGTATCAAACGTGGAATACCCCCTCACCCACTACAATTAGGCAATTATCATCCTCCACTCTATTCATTCTAAAACTGAAGGAATTTCTGTTTAATTCCTGTCTCTGCCCCTGTCTTTGCTCACCTAGTTAACCTCAGCTGTCTCTCAGTTACTGACTTTATGACTCTTTCAGATCTATTTTCTCTGATTTTCTGCTCCCACTAACTCAATCCTATCTCTAACACATCCACACTAACTTTCTAATATCACTAGAAAGCCTCCAATATCTTACACTTTTTAAAAGGGTCTTGCATGGTCCAGTTGGACAATCATGGTAAGCAAACAAAATTAATTAATTAAATTAATACACTGCCCCCCAAATCAGGCAGATGTGGCCTCAGCTTATGTATCACTCAAAGGACAAAACTTTAGAAGTACAGATCTCCCTCCTCAGACTGCACTTCACTGTCATTACTGGAATATGACTCTGCATGCTGTGAGGGTATAATATACAACCTTAAGAAATGTTAGCAGAAAATGTTCATATACTAACTGTTGGAACTGCCTTGTGGATATTACGATCTTACCATTCTTTGTCATGCCTTACAGATATGACTGACATTAAAAATCATCATCATCTTCTTTCAGCTGTTCCTGTTAGGGGTCGCCACAGCGGATCATCTGTTTCCATTTCTTCCTGTCCTCTGCATCTTGCTCTGTCACACCAACCACCTGCATGTCCTCTCTCACCACATCCATAAACCTTATCTTAGGCCTTCCTCTTTTCCTGTTACATGGTAGCTTCATCCTTAGCATCTTTTCCCAATATACTCAGCATCCCTCCTCAGCACATGTCCAAACCAACGTAATTGTGCCTCTCTGGCTTTGTCTCCAAACCTTCCAACCTGGACTGACCCTCTAATATACTTATTCCTAATCCTGTCCAACCTCGTCACACCCAGTGCAAATCTTAACATATTTAACCCTGCCACATCCAGCTCTAACTCCTGCCTTTTTGTCAATGCCACTGTCTCCAACCCATATAACATAGCTGGTCTCACTACCCTCTTGTAGACCTTCCCTTTCACTCTTACTGGTACTCGTCTGTCACAAATCACTCCTGACACTCTTCTCCACCCACTCCATCCTGCCTGTACTCTCTTCTTCACCTCTCTTCCACACTCACCATTACTCTGAACTATTGATCCCAAGTATTTAAGCTCATCCACCGTCTCCTTGCATCCTCAACATTCCTCTATTCTCCCTCTCATTCACACACATATATTCTGTCTTAATCCTGCTGACCTTCATTCCTCTTCTCTCTAGAGCATATCTCCATCTCTCCAGGGTCTCCTCTACCTGTTCCCTACTCTCACTACAGATCACAATGTCATCTGCAAACATCATAGTCCATGGAGACTCCTGTCTGATCTTGTCTGTCAACCTGTCCATCACCATTGCAAATAAGAAAAGGCTCAGAGCTGATCCTTGATGTAATCCCATCTCCACCTTAAACGCATCCATCACTCCCACCACAGAACCCACCGCTGTCACACTACCCTCGTACATATCCTGAACCACTCTTACATACATCTCTGACACTCCCGACTTCCTCATACAATACCACAGCTCCTCTCTAGGCACCCTGACATATGCTTTCTCTAAGTCTAAAAAACACAATGCAACTCCTGACCTTCTCTTTACTTCTCCATCAACACTCTCAGAGCAAACATCGCATCTGTAGTGCTCTTTCCTGGCATGAAACCATACTGCTGATCACTAATCATCACCTCCCTTCTTATCCTAGCTTCCACTACTCTTTCCCATAACTTCATGCTGTGACTGATCAGTTTAATCCCTCTGTAGTTACTATAGCTCTGTACATCACCCTTATTCTTAAAAATCAGTACCAAAACACTTTTTCTCCATTCCTCAGGCATCCTCTCATGTTCCAAGATTTCATTAAACAATCTGGTTAAAAACTCCACTGCCATTTCACCTAAACACCTCCATGCTTCCACAGGTATGTCATCTGGACCAACAGCCTTTCCATTCTTCATCCTCTTCATAGCTATCCTTACTTCCTCCTTGCTAATCCATTGCACTTCATGATTCACTATCCCCCCATAATCCAACCTTCTCTCTCTCTCATTCTCTTCATTCATCAACCCCTCAAAGTACTCTTTCCATCTACTCAACACACTCTCCTCGCTTGTGAGTATGTTTCCCTCATTATCCTTTATCGCCTTTACCTGCTGCACATCTTTCCTAGCTCGGTCCCTCTGTCTAGCCAATCGGTACAGGTCCTTTTCTAGTTCCTTAGTGTCCAACCTTTCATACAACTCTTCACATGCCTTATCCCTAGCCTTCGCCACCTCTCTCTCTGCCATGTACCTCATATCCTTATACTGCTGTCTACTTTCTTCATCTGTCTGACAATCCCACTTCTTCTTTGCCAACCTCTTTCTCTGTATACTCTCATGTACTTCCTCATTCCACCACCATGTCTCCTTGTCGTCCTTCCTCTGTCCAGATGTCATACCAAGCACCTTTCTAGCAGTCTCCCTTACTAGCTCTGCTGTAGTTACCCAGCTATTTGGTAAGTCTTCACTGCCACCCAGTGCCTGTCTTAACTCTTCCCTAACCTCCACCTCACAATTACCCTTTTTCAGTTTCCACCATTTGAGCCTTGGTGCTGCCCTCACACTCCTCCTCCTCTTCTTGATCACCAACATCATTCTACAAACCACCATCCTATGCTGCCTAACTACCCTTTCCCCGGTCACCACTTTACAGTCTCCAATCTCCTTCAAACTGGCCCTCCTACATAAGATATAATCCACCTGTGTGCATCTCCCTCCACTCTTGTATGTCACCCTATGCTCATCTCTCTTGTTAAAATACGTATTCACCACAGCCATGTCCATCCTTTTTGCAAAATCCACTACCATCTGACCTTCTGTATTCCTTTGCTTAACACCATACCTACCCATCACTTCCTCATCGCCTCTGTTCCCTTCACCAACATGTCCATTGAAATCTGCTCCAATCACCACTCTGTCACCCTTGGGTACAGTCATCACCACTTCATCCAATTCACTCCAAAGTTTTTCTTTCTCATCCATCGCACACCCAACTTGTGGAGCATATGCACTAACAACATTCATCATTACACCATCAATCCAGTTACTGACATTAAAAATAAATTATAATAAACATGCATAAGTCATCTCTATATTTATTCTCAAATCACAAAAAACTCTTTTTTTCTGTGTCAGAGGATCATTCATAGGTTCATAGGTAAGTACTAGGCTATCGGCCCTGGGGCCTATATAAACCTAGCCAAAAAGGTTCCCTGGCTTTTGCCACCCAAGAAAATTATTTTCCTGTGCCCCTGTCAAGCAGTGCCGCAGAAGTGATCCCCAGGGTGAATTTTCTCATTCAATTTATTTACATTTTATTTTGTTAGAAACTGCAATATAAATTTCGGAATATTTCTCTGCACACATTACACCAACAAAATCTATTTCACTTATACAGCAAAGGCATGTGTTGAACTTCAGAAGATTATGTGCTCATGCCATTTATTTATTTATGTATTTATTTATTAGTTTCCTTGCTTATTTATTTTATTTAATATTTTCTTGTAAACAGGCTAAATATATTAATGCAAACTGTGCAGTTGTTGATTATTGTAAGGGTTTCTGTCACTGTGTGCTCTTGAAAATTAGCTGAAGTGTATTAAACTCAGCTGTGTCTCTTATATGTGATCACTGAGACATTTCCACTGTACCAGTGCCATTGTAGTTAGTAGGAGAGTAGGGAGGCTGCTGTCTTTGTGTGTTATGCAAAGAGAAATGACCGACAGAGTGTGTTTGTTATTGTGGAAATAATTCATGCCCAGGGGTGGCCATACTCTACACCTCTGGAAGGGCATTATTTTCCATAATAACATACCCTGGAGCATTATCGCATTTATAGAATGAGCTGTTGATTTTTTTATTTTTTATTATTGTATATCTTATATATATATTTTTTATGTAAAATAATTCCTCCACCTAATGTTTCCAACTTGCTGTAATGGAGGTAATGGTTTTCGGAGGAAGTATTTTGCATCTAAAATATAAATTATGCAAGTATTTAATGTGTGTGTGTGTGTGTGTGTGTGTGTGTGTGTGTGTGTGTGTGTGTGTGTGTGTGTGTGTGTGTGTATATAAATATATATATATATATATATATATATATATATATATATACAATCACATACACACACACACACACACATACAGTTTAAGTGAATACACATATCACATATATTACAGAATGAAAAAAAAACAAGTTAATAACTTATTGCAACTGCCATTCCCCACACACATTTCTTTGCTGTGCCTGATTTAGTGACAGTTCATTCACTTCTTCCAAGACAGGAACAGAATTGATTCAAATTCACATAAACTGTTTAAAAAGCACAAATATAGAATGCCAAAGTTTAAATAGAAATTATATGGCAAAGTTAGTAAATCACAATGAATATCTCATGAATATTAAAATTACCTTTTACAAATTTCACCACTAAAGCAGAAGATGGTAGAAATGTATGCATGTATAAAATGCAGTGTACACTTACAGTTTTAATGTATTATTTCATTACTTCTTGTGTATTCTATTATCTTTATCTCAGACTTGCCTTTAAATTCAGACTGGGTTTAACACCCTCCCTTAATTATGTAATTCAGTGATACTCTGATATTTCACTATTGGGTATAATGCATAATGTCACTACCCTTTTCATTAGTTAATAGATTTTGAATTACCCTAAGTAAGGCTGCATGTGCATCAAAGTTATTCAAAATATGTATAGCTAAGAGATGTGCTGGTATACAACAGCATATGTCAGAATGATGTTCTGGTAATCTGTCCTACAAGTGTCTGTCTTTCCTACATAAAATGTCACACGTGTTGTATATGCAGCCAAATATACCAAATCATTGGTTGCCCATGTGGCACAGCAAGAACTTCATAAACTCTGCCACTGACTGCATGTTTACGACAGCTGTCAGTCATAATATGCTTGCACTGTAGACCTCCTTAGTATCGATACGTATCCATATTGTCCACCTGTCCACCAGAGTTGTTAATTTATTAGATCATGTCCTCAAAACAAAATCCTGTCCCTTTATTGCTATAGCCTACTTGTTAACCCTTCTCTTGTCAAATCTGCCATCTTGCTGAGATTTCTCTCTGAAAATTTGCTTTGTAATAATTCCTGTACTTTCAGAGATTACTCCAAAACCAATTACTTTCTATCCATCTTATTGATATTCATGAATGTGATAGCTCCACAGAAAACCTTGCGCCTGAGGTGTGCTGCCTGTTCCTCCCTTTCTGGTAGATGTATTTAGGAATCTGTACCTATGTAACATAACCTATAATTGCAAATGTAAAACTAGAACCATGGAGCAAAACTCCCACATCAGCAAACTATATACAAAAAAGAAGATCCTGGCAATCTGCAAAAGGGGTCCACTTAACCAAGCAATGGATTTAAAACTGCTGAGTGCTCCCTAAAACTTACCATTAGGAAATGCGGCTCTACTTCACTTGACATAAATTTCATTTGACTGACACCCAGTTGACCTAAATTTCATTTGACCTAAAACTCATTTGACTGACTCCCATTTCACTGAAAGCTTACAATGCTGAATTTCAACATACTAAATCTTAAACCATAGCCAAGCACACTTAGAACACCAATAACTAATCCTTTCCAGAACTTAAAAACTGCTTACTAACCCACTTAACAGAAACAGGACAATGTACAACCAAACTCATTGGGGAGGGGCTACACCCAGCACATCCCCCACTGTGGGGGGGTGTGCCCCCCAACACCCCCCCAATTATATATACTAACTTCAGGATCACACTACAGTGGAGAAAATGGCATACACCTTTAACTTGCCATACAGTACTCTACATGCTGCCACTACTGCTGGGAATGCACAAAACATTCGCCAAATTACTGTAGATACTTCCCATAAAAATGTAAATAGAAAAACCCACATTTAGAAATACTACAACACTACTAGCTACATGACTATTGGAATTCTAACAGTCAGCACTATAACTTACAGTAATTTTTTTTATCACAAACAAGTTACAGGTGAAGAAAAACCCACAACAAGTCAATGTCTTACGTCAGCAACATCAGAGTCAGTCAAATGAATTTTAGGTCAAATGAAATTTAGGTCAGTTGGGTGTCAGTCAAATGGGTGTCAGTCAAATGAAATTTAGGTCAAGTGAAGTAGACCCTAGGAAATGCATAGCTCAGTATGAACTTGGGGATGTGATCAATTCATAAGACAATGGCAAGGTCTTCTTCAGCAATATTAGGAAACTTAGAAGTAGCCAACAACTCTGTACTGAATTTATCTTTAATTGTACCCTCTTCTCTGACCCCAAAGTCATTCCTAATACTCTTGTGGACCAATCCTCTTCAAGCTTCACCCCACCTACCCTCTTCATGTCCCCCAATTCCCCCCTCACACTTTTTCTCCACAATTCACTTTAAACCAAGTCCTTTCAATGCTTCTCTTAATTAAAAATACCGGTTCCATGGATCCTGACAATACCCTTGAGAAGCATTAAGTTCCACCTAGCAAAACTTCCATCAGTTATTCAGCCTGTGCTTCTACACTTCTTATGTCTTCATGGTGTTGAGAACTGTAGTAATACCTTGTATAAAGGTTATCCTCTACTGACGATGATAATTAAAGCCTGTTAGTCTCATTAGCGTTATTTTCAATGGTATGAAATACATTATAGTTTAACTATTAAATAACTTTATAGGTGACCTTATATCCATGGGTATCCAAAGGTCATCTTTAAAAAATGCAGATCATGCTTGCTCAAACTAGTTGTGCTCTTCAGCATGGCTGTGGAGGCCATGCATAATAGGCATACATTCCACAATGCCTACTAGGACCTTGTCAGAGCCCTCAACAGTATCTCCCTTGCGGGATTTTTGGCAAACTCTCCCAATTCAGTATTAACCCACACATAGTTTGCTGGATAAGTAACTGGCTATGTGACAGAACTAATATTGGAAGTTTGGGAATGTTTGTTCTATTCAGAAAAATGTCACCAGCTATGTCCCAAGGGGCTCTGTCCTGAGCCCCCTCATCTTTTGTAAATACTTTTCTGACATGAAAGTTGGTATCAAGGGATGTGAAAACTGATTACTGCAAAATGGGGGAGGTTATCAAATTTGTTTCTGATGCTCAAATTTTCCATCAATGACTTAGGAAAACAAATGCTTGGTATGCTAGTCCTGGGCTTACCCTCAATTCCAAAACATGCACCACGGTTTCCTCCAGTAAATCTAGTAAAACACCTACTATTTGGCTAACATTTCACTTAAAAGTGATATGGACATCAGGGCCATAGGTACCCCAAGTCTGGCAGTTGGTGCAGAAGGTTAACGTTATTTGATTGCCTCAGACCTCATTTGCATAGTGAGAGACCTTGTGCAAGTCATTTAATCTGACACCTGGAATTTTGGACTAGGATTCTCAATGGTCCCTAGATTGCAAGCAAAGTAGCCATCTATATACCTATGTGGATAACAGACTTTCCTTGAACAAGCATGCATTTGTTGTGATTAGTAAATCCAGTATTTGTCCAAATTAGAAAGCAGCAATTCACTTTGCGCAGAGTATGGGCACATTCTCTTGACAGGTAGTCTGACTTGGAACAAGTGATACATTAACCCTTAACTCTCACTGGCCTATATATGAACTGCATGCATACAGAGTTTGGAGAAAAAATTGCAACTTGATACCATTTGTATATTCTTTGGATGCTGTATGGTATTGTAAAACAATTGTATCTGACATGTTGTACAGGAACTTTGTTACTGTTTGCTTATGGTGTGGGGCTTACTTATGAATTTAGATGATTACTAACTAGAGTATTAAAAACATGTTTTTTTCGTTAACGATTCTAACCGAGTAGGTGGATGCTGCAGCAATCATTACGTCTGTGCATGATGCTTTTCTATTTCAGTTTCATTTTGAAAATTTCTGTTTGAAGTTTATTCATTTTGTTTATGGTATGTGTTAAGGGGCTGGCAATCAATCATACTTTGGTAACGAGACTGTTCTTTTTGCTTATTGTGGGGCATTACATGGTTGGTTTTGCTTATTGTGAGGCATTAAGGGGAGTGTTTGCATCTACTATTGTAACGTGATGGCTGAATTTGTATATTTTCACTATATGAAAGTATAATGCTTTTCCCATACTCATTTTGTTGGTTATATGACAGGTTAGTGTTTACTATACTCACAAATAAATGTGTATGAGCACATACATACACAAGTATATAGGAACTCTTTAAATGGTCAGACGTAGCTTTGCCAACCGAGGTTTCCTCTGTGCATCTTCATGTGTCTTAACCTGAGCTCTCACCAAAAATCCTTCTACTTTGTACAACTTTATCCTTCATGGTATCTTTTCAAGTCCAAAAAAATATATTTCCACTTTATTCCTCCCTTATTAGGTACTTCATTGAAGATAATGTCTCCCATATACCTCACTAAGCACCTAAATCAAATCGAGAGACCACAGTGGTTCTTCAGCAGAATGATCTCAAGCCTCAAAATCCTTAGCTACTCTGATAGACTAAAAGCCATATCCTTTTACTAATTGTCATGCAGGCTTCTGAGAGGTGATGGTGATCTCTGCTTAGCCTCCCATGCCATGAACAAGACAGTGCTCTTTGAACTCCTTCACCTAAATAGAACCAGTGGTAAAGCAGACACCTGCTTTAGAGACCTAAATATATACTCCCAAATCAACAACACTAGATCGCATGATATGTACCTAATGCTTGCATCCCCCATTTCTGGAATAAGTTATTCCTATATATTGAGCAGAGTGCAATCTTTACAAGCAGTCTGGATTACTGGATTGTGATCACATTTTTGTTTTATCCTGGGTTATATGTGTAAAATTTACTTAACGTGTTCCGTTACAGTTTTGAACTTCCCTTATGTACCATGGCATGCAGTGCTTCCTGCATCTTCCTGCATTTTCTTCCTGGTTGTGCCTGTTGACATGATATTTAAAGCTAAATTCTTCATAAAACTGAATTATCCCTGTATGACATACATATCCCTGTATGAACTTTATCCTCAGTGATGTCAACATAGGGAATGCTGATAGATGTATCCACAGACTTTAATGGATGCTCTAGAGTGCATGCATCCTATGGGCACACATTACACGATCCCACCACTGATGTCAGCAAGGGATACAGTATAATTATGTGTGTGTATTTTTAATAAAAGGTTTGCAAAGCTTTATTATTAAAATTGCTCACATAATTTTGTTAAGATGAGGTAGAAAATACATCATACACTCAAGTTACAAAGTGGCACTATGTATATTCCAGTTGCGATGGAACTTAATGGTGGCACTATTAGTTTCCCATCAGTACTGAGTGATGTATCTGATCTTTATTTATTATTTATTTATTTTATTTTACATTTGTTGACTGGGCTAGTCTAACTGGATACATGTCCATTTTCAGTAGAGGCCCGGGGAGATAAGCTCCAAGAATCTTCTCAATAATCGCACAGGACATAAGCTTAGTAAGAACCTGTAGACATGTAATTACTAAAGGCCTTTAAAGTTGTTTAAACTTAGAATTTGTGTGTAGGACTTAAGAATTTTCTTCAAATGAGTTTAGGGTCTTTGCTTGGTTTCAGAACGTGGTAATGGTGACCTGAAGAAGATATTTGTTCCAGTGACAAATGAAGAAATAATATAGATGCACTGTCTGAGCATCAGTAAAATCTGATATATGTTAATTAAGATCATATTTGGTTAAAGGAAATTCATAGATTCATAGATTCTTACTAAGCTAACTGCCCTTGCGAGCCATTTTAAGCTTAGACAATTATCCCTTGTGAGACTCAAACCCTGCACCTTGTGTTTGTAAAGCAAACACCTTAACCATTAGGCCACCCTCCCAACCCTAAAAGGATGTTCCTTTCATACACACTTACACCCCTTCATACACACTTGCCACTTGCTGGATTCAAACCCCTACCTAATTATGTTATGACACTACAGACAGACACATTAGCAGGTCAACATTTGTATGGATGTTATTTTTTTATAGGAAAGACAGGTATTTAGCATGCCAGTGCAATTTTGACTAAGTTATAATAAAATTGTCTGAAGGCAATGTTGGAGGGCTTCAACTGGAAGCAGTATGATCTGACCATAAGAATTGTGGGAGAATAATTGGTAGATATAGCATGATTAGCACAAACTTTAGTGTGCATTACTATAGACAAATACTAGTCTTAAGAAAGACAGAGAGAGAGACATGAATTAATAATGTTATTCTTTTGGTCTGATATTACCTGTTTAACTTACAGAGAAACTCATATTTCATCAGTTCCTGAATATAATGCCATGATGCTATGTGTATTCTTTTTTTGGTCTGCTATCACCAAATTCAGGTCCTACCTGCTCTTACAGTCTGGATCTCTACAAGTCCAGACCTTGGCCACTACCTGATGTGACCCCTGTTGGGAGGGCTTTCCTCCTAGGATAGCACTCGATCATGGGACTGCCACACCCATACACAGACTCAAGGAGTGAGAGGCGTGTCAAGACAAGTGAAGCAAGATGAGACAGGCAGGGCCCACCATACTGCTGCCCATAGCCTTTTTTCATAGATTTATGTCCCTCCACTATGTGCTGATATCATCTTCAGCCTAGGCAGACTATGAGGATAATCTCAAGCATGTGCCCACCCTGAGCCTTACAGCAAGGGCACATCTTCCTCTATCCCCCAATCCCTAGCCATGGGTTAAGTCTCTGTGCATTAACCTCCACCATAACACCACAAGAGCATGTAGGAATGCCCCTCGTAAGCATAGTGCCCATCCTCCCTGCCAGCACCATCAGGTACCTGTGCCATTAACTGAACATGGGTTGTCTGGGTCACACACAGAGTGTTATCCCTTTATTACACCAGGCTAATGCTATGCATATTCTAAGATTATATCATGAGTTTTCTTTTTATAGATTGTTGTATTTATAACTGGGAGTTTCACTTTCAGTATTCATTGTTCATTGCCAGTTTTGTTATTAATTTTCCTTAAGGAGCTCCATTTTATCAGTGAACTCCTCTAGGGCAGCGCTATAAATCTGATGATCCTTTGATGTAGGCCTTTTGCACATGCCTTGTAAAATACCTTTAAGCACCGAAATACTGACATGTACTTTCAATTTGTTGTCAGGTGGAACTACCTTATATGCAGGTATTTATGTTTCATGACTTCAACAGTAGCTGCACCTCAAAGCAGATACTTCTTATTTCTGTTCCATAGCTTTATCGGGGCTACTTTTTTGTCCCACTGGTTATGAGGTAGGAACAAGGTCTTGAGATTGTTTGTTTTATTTTTTTTTTTTTCAAATGTAATGATTACTCACCAAACACATTTGATAACCTAAAATAATCACGTTCAAGACTGGAGTCAAGCGATCTCTGAATGAAAGCCACATTCCTTTCAATTAGTTGTGTTCTCCAAGGTTCAAGTGAGTTTATTATGTTTCTAGTCACCTAGAGTTAATTCCACGCATGACTCTCTTCTTCTTGGCTTTTGAAATGACAAAAAGTTTACTTTTTACCATATTCTGTTTCCCCTGCTACAACAGCTGTCACATATACTGTGTACTAATCTTTGAAGTGAGCAGGTATGTTTTATCGGGGTCATAGGTATTGCTTAAGGTAAGGCATTTAAAATATTTATTACTTTTTGCTAAAATAAATTATCCTTCTCTTTCACTACAATTGCACCTTCTGTTCAACATTATGTTTTCAACCAGGTATGCAATATCTACAATCTCTGCCAGGAAACGTACTGTACTATTGTGACAAAGATGGTTGTATGGCTGAAGGCAGTAATGGTGATGTTGTACACTGAATGTATGTGAAGCTACTGCATTTATTGAGAAATACTTATAAGTGAATTCATAACATATATATCACTTTTGTTTTATTGACTTTTGCTGTGTGTAATACCCTGAAAATGTTGTATTAAATATACATACATATATATGTATATATATATATATATATATATATATATATATATAGGTATTTTGATACATACATTACTACATATTATCCATATTTACAAGACCTCGTGCCTTTTGTTTTCTACTGCACTTCGTTGTTTTGTTAATCTTATTTTTTTTATTTCTAAGTTTAAGGTTGTGGTGTCATGTACCCAGACTAATAGGCACATAAATAAATACTGACTCATTGAAGGGCAGATCTTGGGAAAATATCACATACCAGTAACTGTCTCGCTCTTTATACTCCTCACCCACCCCACCCCCCCTGTTTTTGCTGTATACTTCATACTATATGATGGTTGGTTATTTTTGTCTTTAAGACATTTATAAATTTCATCCTTGTAACAAAAAAGATTTAGGAAATTTGGCTTCACCAGCACGCAGGAGGTATTCAAATACTTAAATATTAAGCATCAATGTTATTTTTCATGCAGTTTGTACATGTTTAGCTTTCATGTTATTCATACATGGCTAGTTAGCCTTGTTCATGTTAACCTGAGTAACCTAAATTTGACTTGCTTATCTTACATTTCCTACTGCATCAAAACCATTGGGTGTTTCATATATTAAAAGAAGTCAGAAGGGCACTGATGTGATTGAACAAAACCATTATAAAAATTAATATGGTAACCTGCGTTTCAAAGAACACATAAATCTCCCTGAGAATGATGGTGGATCAAGGGGCTGAACTTATGGATGCTGTGTGAACACAGCTGGGTCACATTGTCAGATTCTGTTGTATAGCATGTGTGCCACAATGCCTAAAGGGTCGAAATTAAGTTTCAGCACCTTACATTGCATTGATTGAAACCCAGGATGTTATTGCTACAGTCTATAAGTCCACCAAACCACAATACCAGGACCTAAAGCCAGGAATCAAGGCAAGAGTGTCCTGCATAACCACACTGATGGAAGTCATGAATATTTATATAAATGCTTGCCTGAAGAAAAGAAACACCATCATGTCTAAATATGGAAATTCTGAGGTTCAGTGTTCATGTTGTTTGGACTATATGTATTTTTCAGACAAATTAGTTGTGGTAATTTGTAGTTCAGTCCACCAAATGAGGAATCAGGCAGGCAGCACTGGGAAGTAATGCAGTCCGATAGTCAGAATTGTTCTTAAGTATTTATGTTAATCTCTTAAATTGAATCCTACCACACAGTGTGAATGGTATCTTGTGTGGAGCTATGGTTTCTTTTTACACTGGCTATTTGTAATCAGCTTTACCCTGCACTAAGGTTTGATGCTTTGAGGCTTGGGTTCAAGCTACACCTTTCCCTGCTGATTACTATGTTAAAATGCTATGCTGAATCCTGTTACACAGTCTGAAGGGTTCTCTTACACACTGCTGTGGTACCTTACTTCCCTGAGCCTTTATAGTTAACCTCCCCCCCTGCACTAACTGCTTAATGGGTTTAGCTTTCAGAGTCTGAGTTCAAGCACACCTTTCCCTGCTGATTACTATGTTAAACTCCTATGCTGAATCCTGTTACACAGTCTGAAGGGTTCTCTTACACAGTGCTGTGGTACCTTACTTCCCTGAGCCTTTGTAGTTAACCTCCAGCCTGCACTAACTGCTTAATGGGTTTAAAGCTCGGAGTCTGAGCTCAAACGCACTTTTCCCTGTTGATGACTATGTCAGTCTCCTACACTGAATCCTGTTATACAAGCTAAAAGGTTCTGTCACACAGTTACCTGGTGTCTTAATGCCCTGGATATTTGTGGTCAGGCTCCCTCTGCACTAATTGCTTTCTGGGTTTGGTGGTCTGAGTTTGGGTTCAAGCTCACTTTTTCCTGATGATTACTATAAAAGGAATCCTAATCTACTTTTTGCTGGCTACAACTGTTTCACTGTTACACTATTTCTGTATACCACTGCAATATTTATACCTTCACCCCTGCTCTATTCTCCACTCAGACCCTCCCTGCAGTCACCGACCGTCTTCTTTCTGCAGTTTAGCACAGTACACATTTTTAAGCTTACCTGTTTATAACACCTCACTGTTTTTCTCTCTCTCTTACCTCTGTATTCTAGATGATGACTTAGTAACTTGGTCCCCTATGGATAGTTACTATTTTAGAACAGGTGATCTCAATGAATTAGTGCATCCTGTTGATCTGTGTCTTACGGCTGGATTTTATTTACTGTCTTACTCCCGGTTCCCTGGTACTTCTTTTATTGTTTTCTATTGTTCTCTTTACACTGATTTTTCTACCTTTTTCTTATTACAGTTGCATAGTCCTGTGATTTTCTCTTTACGCTTATTTTTCCTTTCTTTCATTCTTGCCCATGCTCGTATTGCTAATTTATTCTCAATTTGGTCTATATTTCCATGCTGAAATTTCTGTCCCCAGCTCATTCTATTTCTCTATTTTCCTTCCAGTCTGTTTCATTTTTCTCTGCACCTCTCTCTGCATCTTTTATCAGCTGCAAGTACTGTGGTGAGAGCGTCCTCAAATAAAACAGTCCCAGGCATTCATAAAGCAGCCCGGGCCCGCAAGGTCCTATCAGCGCTAAATCGCTATCCTTACAAAGACAGCTGAATGGAACAGAAATAAGGCAGCTACCTGAGATAACACAGGATAACCCTTAAAACAGTCCCAGACATTCATAAAGCAGCCCGTGCCCGCAAGGTCCTATCAGCGCTAAATCGCTATCCTTACAAAGACAACTGAATGGAACAGAAATAAGGCAGCAGCCTGAGATAGCACAGAATAACCCTTAAAACAGTCCCTGACATTCATAAAGCAGCCCATGCCCGCAAGGTCCTATCAGCGCTAAATCGCTATCCTTACAAAGACAACTGAATGGAACAGAAATAAGGCAGCAACCTGAGATAAAACAGGATAACCCTTAAAACAGTCCCAGACATTCATAAAGCAGCCCGTGCCCGCAAGGTCCTATCAGCGCTAAATCGCTATCCTTACAAAGACAACTGAATGGAACAGAAATAAGGCAGCAACCTGAGATAACACAGGATAACCCTGTATGTTTAAACACCCATCATCTGCTGATAAGCTCTTGATTTTGTCTATATATCTGTGGCTCTGCTACATTTATTTAACATGTTTTTTTTTTATAAGAGCTAGCAATAAGTAACTCTGTTACCTTTTGCTTCCCCCCCCCCTTACCAACTCTTGACTAGCATTGTTTTTTTTAACAAAGTAGCTTTTTTTAGTAGACTAGAAATTAAAAAGCAGACTAGAACATAGAAAAGTACTCTATAACTGTACTTTAATTTCCTTACCTGCATACTGTTTCTCAGATTGTTTTTTGAGAACTGGGTTGTGACTGCTTTTACCTTCCTTGGGTCTGCCCCACTCCGTTCGCCCTGCGGGCTCACTCCGCTCCCCTACCCTACCCCCAATTTTCACCCACCCCAGTGCTCCTACACTTATACTTCACCAACCACTTCCCCCCCTTTTTTTCATCATATCACAAACCTCCTCATCACCAGGCCACTTTCTTTCCTAATAAGTACTAATTAACTCTCTTTGAAATACTCTCTCACTTTTCCCAATCATTCACTGCACTAACTACTTCCCAAATCTACCTCCTATACAACCTCCACTAATTTCTTACTTACATAATTTAAACCCTGCTCAATCTCTTGAAACACTCTCTCCTACTTTCTACTTCACCTACTCATACAAACTACTCCCAACTCATATCTACTTAATACTATGGCCCCAACACACAAAACTATTTGCACAAACATACTACTGTTAACTACCACTATAGCCTCTCTTACCATACCTAACTCACTCACCTTCTTTGAAAATCTTTCTCTACCTGAATAAAACCATCACTTCCAACAAACTTTACCATCTTCTATCATCTACTCCCTTAACCACAGTAACATAACCTATACCTCTAACTATATACTTACAAAATATCACAGAGCAACCCATGTTACTTACTTCACTACCAAAAAGAATTTTAATAATTTCTACAAGATCCTTAACTTTCTACAGTATCCCCAGCAACACCCCCTCCTAGACGGTGATATTCATCCAAACCCTGGCCCCAATACTGACTACATCAATAACCTTGACAATTTAACATTACCTATGATTTCTACATTAACTAAACCACCTAACTTCCTTCTGATAGCTCACCTTAACATTAGAAGTATTAACAATAACATTTCCTACCTGCATGCACTCCTTGATGTGCACTCATTTAGTATTCTATGTCTTACAGAGACTTGGCTAAACCATCTACTCTAGACCAGGAAATTATCCCTCCTGAGTATAATATCCTTAGATGTGACCGTAAAAGAAAAAAAGGTGGAGGTATAGCCATTCTCTATAAATCTAATCTCCAAATTTCCCCCTTTAATGTACTTCCATCATTAGACACCAAATCTGAAATCCTGACTACCAAACTCCAAATCAACAACTCCAAATCTATCTATCTAATTTGCATGTATCTCCCCCCAGGAAACAATACCAATACTCTTGAAAACTTACTTAGTTACCTCTCTACCCAACTACCCTAGGAGACCATTGTACTGGGTGACTTTAATTTCGACTGGTCCACCTGCAATTCCCCTACCCTACTAACCACATAAATGTATTTGGATTCTCACAATTAATAATCACTCCTACTAGAATTCACAAACCTAGCATTAAGGAAACAACTCTTGACTGGATCCTTATCAATAGCCAGCCTGAAACTTATACTCCAGGAACCCTTCCCAACAATATCAGCGACCATATGCTTACCTACATTATTAGACAAAAAGTCCATATCCCAACTACTCATAATCTCGAAACCTCCTGCTCAAAAAAATTCTTTAATCCAAACAGCTTCCTAAACGAACTGCAAGCATGTGACTGGTCACCACTGACCCATCTTGATCTTGATGAGGCTGTGACCTACTTTAACACTAACTTTCTTTATATCCTAGATTACCATGCACCTTATCGCTCTACTAGAATAAGAACCAAATCTGCCCCATGGCTCACAAAACAAACTAGGCAAAAGATGCTCCTCAGAAATAAAATCTGGGCTAAATGGAGAACTACCAAATGTTCATCAGATCACCTCCACTTTAAACAGTTAAGAAATGCCACCAAGAAGGATACTCTTAGAGAGAAAAAAAAACTTCTGCCTTCACCTCCAACAAACCAGTCAACAAACTCTACAAAACTTTTGGTCATGGATAAACAAACTTCTTCAGCCAGGTCACTCTACTACTCCTGCCCCAGCAGGTTTCAACCATAACTCCAACCAGATCCCTGAAGCCTTTAATAACTACTTTACAGAAGCCATTCAAACCCTAGTCAGTTCTTTACCTCCTTATACTGATTCCCCACTAAATACCTTCAAGACTTCATCTCCTTACCTTTCAAATACAACCTGTACCGACATCTCTCATCTGTAAGCTACTTCAAAAACTGAAACTTTGCACCCCTTCTGCTGACCGTCTCCCATCTGAATACCTACATATTGCTGCAAAAGCCATAGACTATCCCGTCTCTATCCTTATTAACAGAACTATCTGAGAAGGCAAAATCCCTAGCATATGGAAAGTATCCCACATCATCCCACTACATAATGGTGGATCTTCTATTGAGTTTTCTAACTTTCGACCTATTGCCCTACTCCCCGCATTAGCTAAGATAATGGAAAAGTGTATTCACAAACAACTACTTAACCACCTACTACAAAATAACCTACTAGCAAACTGCCAACATGGCTTCAGACCATTCCATAACACAACGACTGCCCTCTTATCCTTCACCGACTCTATAAATAAAAATCGTAACAATAACTCTTTTTCCTCTGCACTATTTATTGACCTGTCAAAAGCCTTTGATATAGTTAACCGTAACTTACTTCTAAACAAATTAAAGGCCCATTCTCTTGATCCACAAGCATTACAATGGTTTAGATCTTATCTGGAAAATAGACAGCAAGCAGTACTTTGGGATAACAATCTGTCTTCATTACTTCCAGTAAATATTGGAGTACCCCAAGGCTCCATCTTAGGTCCCCTTCTTTTTTCCTTATTTATTAACAATCTACACATGAACATACCCCAAGCCACCTGCATTCAATATGCAGATGACTCCACCTTAATCTGTACAGCTAAGAATATAGCCTCTCTCCAGTCCCTCACCAAAACTGTTTTTCATAATGTTGAAATCTGGTTTATGCAAAACTGCCTCCTCCTAAATCCCAAAAAACAAAACTACTCCAACTCATAAATCACCTAATCCATTCTTCTCTGTAATGTCCAACAATGCTACTAACATAACCCCAGATACTACAACCGGCCTACTAGGTGTAACAATTGATAATCGTCTCAACTACAATGCCCACATCAACTCCACCATAAAGTCTGTTAACAAAAAACTTGGTACCCTCTATAGAATAAAACCTTCCTTACCCCTGCTGCCAGGAAAACTATTGCCCAGACCCACCTCATTTCTACCCTTTTCTATGCCTCTGCTATATATACTAACCTATCTAAAAACAACCTCTCCAAACTTTCCACCTGTTATAATAGCATAGCTACATTCATCACATGCTCCCCCTTTAAAACTCACCACTGCCTCAACCTCAAACAACTTGAATGGCTAGAACTGCAGAACCTTATACTCTGTCAACAATTACTTATCACTCAAAAAATCCTATACAACCCCAACAACACCCCTATCCTCTCTAATCTGATTACACCATATAAAAATCTAGCTACACTATGCTCTGCTAATAAGCTCCTAGTTTCCTCGATTAAATCTAACAACAAAGCTGGTGACTCTCTCTTCACAAACACAGCAGGTAAAAACTGGAATCAGCTTCCTTCTGAATTATCAACCCTTCCTTCTACTTCTCTATTTAAAAAACATATTAAAGAACATCTTATAACTCATTGGCTTTGTCCATGCACTAACCCAGACTGATATCTTTTTCCCCTTCCTGCTCTTACCCCTTTCCCTACTCCTCTAACCTATGCCTCCAAATCTAGTTACTACTCTTTTCTTCATAGTAAGAGGATAAAATATAAGGGCGTTTCTCTCTTAATTTGGGTTTTGCTCATATCTACTATTGTGCTTAGTATAATTTTTAGCATAATTTTTAGTATAATTTTTATAGTTTATAGTTTTATTATTATAATTTTTCTTTTGACCAATGCTGCCTCTGTATTGTGATTTTATATGTCTTTTTTATATATTGTTAACTTTGTCACTGTTCATGCTTGGAGCTTTTCTCCCTGGGCCTCTACTGAAAATGGACATATATCCAGTTAGACTAGCCCGGTCAACAAATGTAAAATAAATAATAAATAATAATAAATAAATAGTTCTTTTCTCTCCACAGCTGTCCCAGTACCCTAATTCATTTCTATTGTTATTTATGATCTCTATCTAGCATGTCAGCAACATTTCTTTCCCCTTGGATATGGCCTTTCCTTTTGTCACATAGTCAAGCCCTACTGCTGCTTTCATTTGCTTTAGTGTTCTAAAACACTGCTGTCCTCAGCTACATTTACTCCCTTCCTACAATGGCCAGCATAACTAGGTACTGCTAATCATGTTTTCTTTGCACGTTTTTTAAGAAAAATGAATACTACTTGTATGCACCTTTATTTATACAAGACAACAATTTTTTACATCGTGTTTCAATTATGCATTGACCATTATGCTTGTTGTATGATTAACATGTATGACCTGCTTATGGCTTGGATTTGTTAGTGATAGCTATCTACTGTTTCATGAACATTAATTTCATTTGTCTTTTTACTCTCTCTTTCTGCTATGCTGTTTATCACATTGTACCATAGTACTAATATCCTTTTTTTACCACAATGTAACCAATAACCTGAATAACAGTCTTTATTTTTCTTTAGCCTGTGTAGCAAGGATAACTGTACAGTGTTTTTTTTTTCTTACAGTCATGTACACTTTATTCTGCTGGCACATGTTTTTTTCTTGGTTTGTGCCATAAATATTAAATGTTCCTGAGTGCTTGTTTTCCATAACACTGGTCTCTACATTTTATCTGTATTTTATGATATAGTAGAAAGCAAAGCAGCCATTTGGTTATGGCCTTTCCCATTTATATATATATATATATATATATATATATATATATATATATATATATTTATATACATATATGGGTCTACTGCTTTGCATAGAAAATACACTTCTTCGAAATAGAGCAGTAGAGCCTACACTTCAGCGAAAGTCCACTTAAATGAAAGTGCACTTTCACTGAAGCCTAGTTCCCTGGGCTACCCAAAAAAAAAAAAACACTAAAACATGTTTTTGCAGGGGGCAAGCCCCCCCTTCACCCCCCCAAGTCAGGGCCCCCCACACTCCTCTACTTAAATATACCAACTCCGAGATCGCACTACAGCGGGGAAAAGGGAATATTCCCATTCTGCGCTGTAGTGTGACTGCCAAAGTCAATATTCAAAGTTTCACTACTTTGAACAAGTGGACTCGGTGAGGTGGGGTTCGAAGTAGTGAAACTTCGAAAATATTGTTGGATGCCATATATATATATATATATATATATATATATATGGGTCTACTATACATGGTTGACATTTCAGAATGTCGAAGACCATATGGCCGAGACCATATGATCAACATTTGAAATGTCGACCATGTAATAATAAAAAAAAAGACAACAATAACATACCTTCACATTACTAAATGGGGGGCTATGCCCCCCCTGCACCCCCCACACCCCCAATAACTTAAATATACCAACTCCGAGATCGCACTACAGTGAGGAAGATGTAAATCTTTCCATTCCGCACTGTACGGAGATGCCAGTTCCGCATGGTCGACATTTTGAATGTCGATCATATGGTCTCAGCCATATCGTTTTCGACATTATGAAATGTCGACCATGTGTAGGGGACCCATATATATATATATATATATATATATATATATATAAATATATATATATATATATATTTGTGTGTGTGTGTGTGTGTGTGTGTGTGTGTGTGTGTGTGTGTGTGTGTGTTGTCCATGCCTATCACCATCTCAGCTGTTGGTAATTTGATCTCTAAAAAACTAAACATGTTATAGTCATAAATGTTCCTCTTACAGCCTAGCAATTATCACACTACAGAAAAAATGGCTTCTTTTTACAGCTATTACAAGTTTTAAACTTAACACTCTTACATTTAAGCTTCTTCACAACAGGCTTCCATTCCTCAATAAACTGACCATCAGAAACCAAATGTATACATTTGACTTGAACGGTGACTGCATTCAGTTACTTAGGCTATATTTTACATTATAATCCTGTAAAATGACATTCTCCAAAATAGTGCCAGCCATATGGAATAGCTTAGCTAACAGATCCAAAAAAAAAAAAATGTAAGTGTCACAAACAGCACTATATCAAAGCAAATAAATGCACCTTCTTCCATGATATGGACTGAGTGCCTTTTCAACAAGTGCCAACCCATTCAGACTTGTTTTTCTTCATGTCCAAAACCACTCTTCGGCCTGACATATTTGAAAAATTCATTGTTATTATTATTATTGGTATTATTATAATACCTGCAGTACTCAGCCTTAAAATTTATATTTGAATGGATTCTCCTCCATATAAACCTTGATTTTGTTAATACTAACTCGTTGCTTTCCTGTACTTCACTATAAATTTGTATTTTGTGCTGTTTAATAGTTAGATTATTAATCAGTGCTTTTGTTTTGAATGTACTGTGTCATTATTATATTTGCCTTTGTGGTCTGAGTCATGGCTGACCAGTTCACTTACCTGGTTAACAAAACATAAAAGAAAAACAAAAAGGACAGTCTGAATTTTGGCTGCACTAGAATATCAGGCTGATAAATAGGCTATAAAATCAAAAACAGCAGAGCCTTAAAAAATAATGCGGATCTATCTGGAATTCCAGAGAATGTAGGAGAGACTAGCTTCATGTAGTTTCGGTAAAAATGGCTCCTGATTATCTGGCTTAAGCCCTGGCTGTGACCCAGATGATCCACCATCAGGTAGTAATTCTGGTGTTGGGGATGTTGACAAGGGAGGGTAAAAGTGAGCACTTAATACCAGCTCAAAATCCTGAGAAGAGGTTGGCAGTCCAATCAATTGGAATGTCAACATTTCCTGCGCAGAGTGGTGCACGTTATACAGCCTATTAGCCAGGAGTATGTGCTTCCCTCTGCTAAAATTCAGATGCCCAAACTGGGGCTTTTTTATGGAAATGTGTAATTTTGTAGGGGAGACTATACCTACAAAAAAGAAAAAACTAGCAAACAACACAGCCGATGAAGACGTTTAATGTATAAAATAAAATAAAGGTATAGTAAGCGCTTTCATGTATACAATACTTCTTCAGACCAACTAAGAAACACATTAAGCTACATCAATAAATAGGCAAATCAATTAACAAGTCAAACCTTCCTCACTGTTAGCATAACAACTAATTAGTGTTTAAGCTTCCATGAAAGGAAGTAAGGTTTAAGTGAAGTATTATCATTCAAGCCAAAGCCTCTATCTACTTGCAGGGTAATGATCCATTTCAATTCGTTCTTCTCTGTTTTGTTAACAATGCATCCTCCCCTAATACTCTTAGAAGTTAATTGTACCACTCAAAAGAGAAAAGTATGATTAATATTGGACGCAACATGTTTACTCAGTGCATTCGTTCTAACCTTCCTTCTAATTTCACCCAGATGTTCCAGAATTCTTTCTTTAAGACTAAGATTAGTCTTTCCAACATAAAAACATGGGCAGTCTTTACAGGTGGCAAGATACACCAGATCTTTACTTTTGCAATCAGCATAGAATCTGAATTCATACTTAATATTAGTAGTGGGATGTACAAAGACTGGAGTATGTATAATATAATCACAGACCTTACAACTACAGCAAGGATAGGTACCCAACCTAGAAGGTCGTTCAACACATAAAGATTTATGTTTGAAGCAAAATCCCTGCTTAAGATTCCTTGTATTTTTAAAATAGAAGCATGGTCATATCCCTATGATCTTTCTTAGCCCCTCATTAATAAAATGGGCCAATTCCTTTCTATAACCATACAAACGTCCCTCACATTGCTAGAAAAAGTAAGTCCTATTCTGGGTTGTCTGCAACTTATATGTTTAACCGTGTCAGTCCTCTCCTTCCTTTCAGGAAAAACAGGGCCTCCCTTGTGTTTCCCTCAGTTTCATAACCTCTGTGGCAACATCATTAATTTCTTCATAAGCATAGCCTCCCTCATAAAACTCAGTACTGAGGTTGTCAAAAACACTTTGCAGACTATTATCATCCATACATAATCTAGATGCCCGCAGAAACTGTCTTTTCAGTATGTTCTTACATATATAATTTGGATGCATGCTAGTCCAATGTAATTTACTATTCTTCCAACAAGACTTCCTATATAATTCAGTTCCATCCTTACCTTTGGCACACTCGTAAACATGAACATCAAGAAAATCTATAGATGTAGTAGAGGAAGAAACAAACCTCAAAAAGCCTGTACTATCATTAAGCCTTTGCACAAACTCATTGAGTTGTTCATGTGTACCTTGCCACAAAATAAACACTTCATCAACAAATATGTTGTAACATACTAAACAGTCTAGGAATGGATTGTTAGCATATATATTGCCTTCTTCCCAATGGGCCATCGCCATATTGGCTTAGCTATTGGCACAGACTGTGCCCATAGCTACGCCAAGTTTCTGCAAGTAAAATTCACGATTAAATATAAAAACATTGTTCTCTAAAATAATTTCTAATAATGTAAAGATCAACAAAATCTGATTGTTCATATAACCACTGTGCTTATGCTGATATGAAAGATGGTGCAAACCCTCACATCTGTGAGCATGCATGTGTTATAAATAGGAATGGTCTTGATGGGAGACTAATGGTTAACAAGCATAAGGCAAATAAAAAATAAACAAAATGGTTCCCAGTAGCTTTGTGATTAGCAGAGGGGGCTGCTCCATACAGAGAGTGCATCAAGCTTCAGTGCCTTAACAGCCTGCTGAGCTACCAATATGAACAAATGGCATTAAAGTTAGTAGAGTGTCAGCAGGCAGTGAGGCATAAAGACATCTCAGTGATGTGCAATAATGATTAGAAGCCTAGACTGTCAAAGCTGTGGAGAACTATCTTTGCTATTCCATGATTACTGAAGCACCAGAAGCAAGTTCAGTGCGGCTTAGTTTACACAGGCAGGTTGAGGACAGGTATTAACAGATACTGGCAGACTATTAAGAAGCCATTAATTTGAAAAATAAAAGTGCAGCTACTTATTACTGGTCAGAGACTCTATTCTGCAAAATGACTTGCTTCAGCAAAAGGTTTATCAGTGCTGGCAGACTGTTTTGGGAAACTCTAGGACAAGAAACTGGGAGGTCATGACAGTGATGTGAATGGTACCCTGTGTGTAGCCAATTGCCATGAAGTGCAGGAGCTGTACATTACCTGTGAAGGTCTTTCAGAATATTTTAAGGATGATACTTAACTATATGATATGTTGATTATGACTGTATTTATTTAAGGGTTTAAAATATCTCATTTAATGTTAAACTTCAGTTTTGCATCCATTGTGTGATAATTGTCAACAAATGGTATACAGCAGTACACAGTTTGGTGCTTTAACTATTCACACACCATGTAGGTCCATTTTTAAGGATTCCACTGGCCCTGAGAGAGCACATTGCTCACTGTAGCATTGATGCCCCACAGTCCACTTACTGGAGAGCCAGTTGTCAGTGCTGATAGAGAAAATCCACAGTTGGTATAGTACAGTATCATTCCTTATAGGGGCATTCTAAGTCGGGTATTGCTGGCATGCTATTTAGAGTTTGTTATTGTCTAAACCAGTCGGGAATAGAATAACATGTCTGATGACAGTTGTTTGTGGGAATGTATGAAGTGAATGAATGTATGGATACAAAAATAACATAGGAAAGTTATTATGAATTAGCTTCACTTCCAGGGGTCACCCTAAGTATCTGCACCCTGCTAGTTTGAATTAAATGCTGCAATATATTTAAGTTTAATGCACTGAACTGAGCAGTGATTGTGATCTGATGAACCATAGTATAAGATTATATTCTCTCAAGCAAATAATTTATGATACAGCTGTTAGTAGTTCAGGGTTTCTTTATGTCTTCATTTTTGTTTAACCTAATTGTTTGATATATGTGTATATGTTCATAGGTTGGTACTAGGCTATCGGCCCTAAGGCCTATGCAAGCCTAGACATAACAATTCCCTGGAAATTTCTTTCCACAATATTTACTTCTCTGGGCCCCTGTCTAGCAGGGCAACTGACATGATCCCCGGGGTGAATTTCCTATTTCCCATCCAATCATCAAGGTTCCTTTTGAAGAGGGCCAATGAGGCGCTCTGCTTGACATGTATGGGCAGTGTGTGTGTGTGTGTGTGTGTGTGTGTGTGTGTGTGTGTGTGTGTGTGTGTGTGTGTGTGCGTATATACACACATATATATATGCACATGCACTGTTATAGTGTATATATATATATATATATATATATATATATATATATATATATATGTATGTATATATATATATATATATATATATATATATATATATATATATATATATATATATACATATATATATATATAGGAGTGCTACAGAATCCTGAAAGCCCAAAATCCTGAAGCCCAAAATCCTGAGACCAAAATTTGAAAGTTCAAAATACTGAAAACACATAGGATATCAACACTTACTATATTCCAGCACAAGTACATACAGAAACAAATAAAACACAAACCATATTACTCTTCTCCAAGAGTAGTGAAGTACAATCTTGGAGTTGATATATTTAAGTAGCAGGGGGTGTGGGGGTGCAGGGAGGCTTATCCCCCTGCATATAGTTGAAGGGTAATATGTTTCTGTATGTACTTGTGCTGGAATATAGTAAGTGTTGGTATTCTGTGTGCTTTCGGTATTTTGACCTTTCAAGATTTTGGTTTCAGCATTTTGGGCTTTCAGGATTCTGTAGCTCCTATATATATATATATATATATATATATATATATATATATATATATATATATATATACATACACACAGTATATATATATATATATATATATATATATATATATATATACATACACACACAGTATATATATATATATATATATATATATATATATATATATATATATATATATATACATACATACACACACAGTATATATATATATATATATATATATATATATATATATATATATATATATATATAGATAGATATATATATATAGTTCCATTGCACTTCATTTGTTCTTCTTCTCATATTGTCTGTGAGAAGGAGAGGAGCCAAAAATTTAATTGGGACATGGGGGATTATCAAAAGGGTAAATCATTTGAAACTTATAGGAATGTGAAATTTGACATGGTTAAAAGTAGACCCCGACTTACAAAAGAAAAAGACCCAAATCCATCTTAAAGAAATCCAGAATGGTCTCTAGTGGCACTCGGGGGTCGAATCATCCTCTATTACGGATGTGGATGACAATCATACCCCAGAGTCACCCACCCCCAAAAGACGTAATTAGGACCCCCCTTTAAGGCTAGAACCAGGAGAGGGGGCAGGAAACACAGGACAAATAAGCAATCTGGAGAGCCTCAAAAAAATTATGATACAACATTAAATAATGGTACAAATGTCCATAACATTTCATCTGTACCTCTTTCGAAGGCTGAAATAAGACTATTGAACAAAGGCTTGAATTTTGTTCCTGGCTTTTTTGTCACAGAAGATTCTATGGCTCAAGATGCAATTTTGTTTTGCGGCCTGTTGATTTTAAGATTATATTTTGGTTCTGACACATCTGCTAACAACAATGTACTTAAATTTCACAAATCAGTTGTTATACCACCCACATACCAACAGGTCTCTATGTTTCAGTTGCGTGTTTTCAAAGATCTACATTTCAGTTCTCATGAACATTCAATATTCTGCCATAATCTCTCAAAGATGGAGCAACAGACTATGAACCTTAAAAATAACAAGAATTTGGTGATCATTCCGGCTGACAAGGGTGGAACGGTGGTGGTAATGGATTGGGTCATGTATTACAATGAGGCTTTAAAGATGGTAGATACTAATGTATATTCCTCTTGATCCAACCCCTAGATTTAAGCTAGAAATTTATGGGTTTCTTTTGGAAGCCAAGGAAGAGAGTATCATCACCGATCCAATTCTCTATCACCTTACTGTACAGGATCCCAAATCTCAATATTTATATTTGCTTCCCAAGATTCATAAGGGCTTGACAAATCTGTCTGGGAGACCATTATGTCTGGTAGGAGTTCCCTTACGGAACCTCTCTCACAGTTTCTTACCCAACATCTTCAACCCCTTTTGGGATGTATTTGGGCTTATGTACAGGATACTACCCAGTTCTTGGATATCATCTCCAATATGCAGTTGGAATCAGGCTGGTTACTTTGTACCCTAGATGTTACTGCCCTCTATACTAACATTCAACACTGGGCAGGGCTGTTGGCCTTACAGTACTGGCTGGATAAATGTGTACTATATCAGCTGGGTTTTAATACGCTCTTGGTTTGTCTTGCGGAACATGTTCTCACCAAGAATATTCTATACATCCCAGGTCAATGTTTTTAGCAGGTGCAGGGGACAGCAATGGGGGCATCTTTTGCCCCCATTTATGCTGACTCATTCATGGCATATTTGGAAGAGAAACTTATTTATGATTTCAACCTTAACATATATCTTAATGAGACAGATATATAGAGAAGGTATTTGGATGATTGTTGGATGGTGTGGAAGTTGGATAGCATCTATCTACAAGAATTTGTTGAGTATATAAATGAGAACAAATGGGGTATTGAGTTTAAGGTGAATCATTATGTCCGAAAGATTACCTTCTTGGATGTTCTTGTTACCAGGAATACTGATAATACCCTGAATACTCAGATTTATCCTCAGTATCCCCAATATAATTCTTTACTTCATGCTACCAGCTTCCACCCCCAGCACATCATCCACAACATCCCCAAATCACAATTCCTTCGGGTTAGACGAATATGTTCTGAAACACAAACTTTTGAACACTATAGGCAGGATCTTGCCCATAGATTTGAGAGTAGGGGATATAAACAGGGAAATATCATTTCTGCTAGTAATTGGGCCTCTACTCAGGATCGGCAGGACTTGTTACATTATAGGGTACATCAGCCTAGGGGAACCCTCCAAATTGAGGTTGGTTACCACCTTTGGTAGACATACTTTGGTATTTATGGATAAAGTTAACAGACATTGGAACATCTTATTGGCAGATCATAAATTGTCTGAGGTTATAGGTAGCAAATTCTCATTTTCTTTTTGGAGTGGTCAAACATTAGGTTCACATTTTAGTCATAGGTTCATAGGTTCATAGGTTGGTACTAGGCTATCAGCCCTAGGGCCTATACAAGCCTAGCCATAACAATTCCCTGGCTATTTCTTCCCACATTATTTACTTTCCTGGACCCCTGTCTAGCAGGGCAACTGACGTGATCCCTGGGGTGAATTTCCTTTCTCCTATCCAATCGTCAAGGTTCCTCTTGAAGAGGTCCAAAGAGGCACTCTGCTTGACATGTATGGGCAATCTATTCCAGAGTCTGGGGAGTCTCTGGGTCAGGAACCTATCCCTCCAGCATGTTTTGTTTATTGTGATGACAAGGTTTAGATCCCTGGAGCGTGTAGCTCTGAGGGATTGGGTTTTCTTTAAGTGTAGCATGTCCAACAGCTCTGGGTTTGACATGGCCTTGTATGTTAAGCAGAGATCGCCTCTGAGTAGACGATATGCGACAGAGTATAGCTGGAGTTTTTTAAGGCGGTCAGCGTAGGGCATCTGCTTTATGCCTGTGATTCTTTTAGTGAGGTATTTCTGAGGCCTTTCCAGTTGTTGCAGATGTCTTGAGAGGTACATACCAAATGGGGTGTTGTATTCTATAATGGGTCTAATGAGGGATGAATACAGTGGGACAATGACCTCCTTTTTTCTGGATGAAAAGCCCTTCGTGATGAGGTGTGCCACATAGAAGGATTTCCTGACTGTTGTGGCGATGTGGTTATCGAAGGTGAGACCACTGTCCACCTGTGTCCCTAAGTCTCTTATCACACTTTCTGTGTTTAGTGTACTGCCACCTATATGGTAATTCATGGATACATGTTTTTTCCCAAAGGGGACAACAATACGTTTCTTGGCATTGAGCTTGAGCCCATGGCTCTGGCACCAAGCATCTGTTTCTGTAAGGCCCTTTTGTAGAGTATCCACATCATTTGGGGATTCAATAATGGCTCCCAGATTGCAGTCATCTGCAAACTTTGTTAGCCAGAGTCCCTTAGTGTTGACCTGTACTTCAGAGAAGTAGATGCCAAACAAGAGCGGCCCCAGGACTGAACCCTGAGGTACTCCACTTGTCACTTGTCTGGAGCTGGATTTGGAGTCGGCTACTTTTACAGTGTGGGTTCTATCAGTAAGCCATTTAGCAACCCATTGGGTGACATAGGGATTAATGCCCAACTTAGTAAGTTTATCTATGATTCCAGAGTGGGGGATGGTGTCAAAGGCCTTGGCAAGGTCTAGATAGGCTGTGTGGACCACCTTACCCTTGTCCATGGCTCTGGAGTCTGATTCAAAGAAGTCAATCAGGTTCAGGAGACAAGATCGGCCCTTCACAAACCCAAACTGGGTGGGGTCCAGTGTTTGAAGGTTGCCAATGTCTTTGTTTATAAGTTCCATGATAATATGCTCCATGGCCTTGCAGATAAGGCTTGTCAGACTGATGGGACGGTAGTTTCCGGGATCCAAGGTGGATCCCCCCTTGTGAATTGGGATAACTGTAGCTCTGCGCCACTCAGTGGGCACGAAACCTGAGGTGAGGCTATGATTAAACATGACACTTAGGTGAGGTGCCAGTTCATATTGTAGTTCATGTAGTACACAGCCCGGGATGTCATCTGGTCCCATGGATGCTGTATTCTTGGCTTTAGAGAGTGCATTTTGTACCTGTGTGGTCGTTATTACTGGAATTTGGCAATCCTCCGGTATTGAGATGGGCCATTTAGGGGGTGAGAGGGGGGTGAAGTTGGCACTGAATCGATCTGCCAGGATATTGGCAATATCCTTCGGATCAGTATATTTAATGCCATTCTGTTTTAGCTCAGAGCAGATCTGAGCATTGCCATTTAGATTCTTGACATAGTTATAGAATGCTTTGTGGTTGTCTTTGGAATCTTTGGCAATTTTATTTTCGTAACTAGCTTTGGAGGATTTTATTAGGCATCTCAGTTTCTTACTGAGGCTAGTAAGGGAGTTTTTTGCATCCTGGGATTTTCCTCTTTTCTGCAAAAGTTTCTTCCTTTTGTTGTAAAGTTTGTTTATGGTAGGGACCACCAGATTGGCTTCCTTTTTTTGGATGAGAGCATTTTGGTTCTATTTTGGATGGCACGATTCATGCATGAGTGGATGTGCTCGTACATTGCCTTAGTGTAGGATTCAGCAGTTGAACTTTCAGTTCCCGTCTGCATGGGTGTCATGAAGTTTGTCACTTCTGACTTGAGTAGCATGAAGTTGGCTTTGGAGAAGTTTTTTATGGTGGTTTCTTTACTGGGGGGTGGGGGTGGGATGTGGATGTTAAGGGTGATTAGCTTATGCTCAAACCTGACTAACGAGGGGGTGACCATAGGTATGGAGCATTAATTTCCCATGTTGGTAATGACCAGGTCTAGGATATTGGAGCCCCTGGTGGGACTATGGATTAGTTGATCCAGGGCGTTGGAATTTATGAATTCCAAGAACCGTTGCGCAAAGGTGTTGGGACATGAGTAGTTTTCCCAGTTAATGGCAGGGTAGTTAAAATCACCCAGTATTAGGGTGTTTGGTTCTATCATAATATTTTCCAGTATGTTTAGAAAGGTGTAGTGAGAATCTTGGGGTATGGTGGGGGATCTGTAGCAAGCTACAATTTGGATTGCAGTCTTACCTAGTGTTAGTTGCACTTGGAGAATTTCAGACACATTGTGTTGGCCAACTAGCCTGGTGGTGTGACTATCCTTGGTGAATATTGACACTCCTCCACCTTTAGTGTTTTGGTCCTGGTTTGGTGGCCGAAAAGTGTGGTAAGAGTTGTAGCCTGGTATTGCAGGGGTGCTCTCTGGAGCCTTGAACCAGGTCTCAGTTACTGCACAGATATCGATGTTCTCCATTTTTAGGAGTGCCTCGAGAGAGTGCATTTTGAGGTTTAGACTTCTAGCATTGAGTAGCATTACCTTCAGATTTTGCATGCTTGTACCTGTTACGGTGGTGGTTTTGTCCTTTGAAGTTTGCCTAAAAAAGGCACTATAGGGGTGGCAAGAGCCTTAGCCAGTAACCTGAATCCCAGGGCGACAGGTGCAGACCATCTCTGGCAAAGCATCGTGGTCTGTCAATCATGTCATCCCAGGCAGACAGATACTGGATCCCCTTTGAATGACACCATAAGCTTAGCCAATTGTTGAAGTCAATCATTTTATCCTTATATTGTGGTATCATTCTGGGAAGGCAGGATGCTACTCAGGGTTAGGGTCATACCTGCCTGGGCCACATGATCCGAGAGCTCTTCCATGTCTCTTTTCATGTAGTCCAGGGAGGTGTCTCAAGTCATTCACTCCAACATGGACAATGACAGAGTCATATTTGTACTTGTTGTGGAGTGACTTGAGTGCATGCGTTATGTGGCGGATCCTGGCACCCGACAGGCAGCTGACTGTAATTTTCTCCTTATTCAACCTGGTGAGAGGGACATCAGTGTGCGGACTATAGAGTCACCTATGACTAAAGTGTTAGGTACATTGTCTTGCCTTAGGGGCTGTTGCTGGGTGGCACACTGGTGTTGTGAACTATGTGACACATTGGTTGTGATTGGTGTTTGTTTGCGTTTCAGCTTCAGAGGTCTTTGTTGCTTGGGCAGGTTACAGTTAAGGGCCTCTGCATATGTGGATTTAGTGTTGCTATATGTGGGTGTTGGTGGTGCGGGTTTAGAAGGGCTATGTGTTGCTTGAGGTGTAGTGTGGGTGTTAACCTTCTCCTCTTGACTGTTTAGCACAATCTTGGGTGGAGAGAGCTTTGCTTCCATTTTGGCTATGTAAGTGCATCTCTCACAGGTTGTAGTGTTGGGTGGTAGGAGGAGAGGGTTGTCTGTGTACATGAGGTGGACAGGAGAAATCACCGGAAGCTGACCCTTGGACATGCCTGGTTTGGGGCTTTTTTTTTTTCTTTGTAAAGTATAGGAGCTGTTTCCTTAGCAAGGTACTTTGCAATTATAGGCTGTTTAGTGCCTACTATTAATTTCTCCTTGTTAACATGGAGAGTTCAGTGTTTGTATGAGTTTAAGGCTTCCTAGTGCTTTTCAGCAGGTATTAGAGAAAGTGCTAGTCACAGGGATGCTTAAAGGTAAGATTGAAAAGAATGCACTCTGCAGTGTGCACTAGAGAAGTTAGATATGAAAGTAGGTAACTTGAGTTTTACCTGTTTAAAAAGTTAAGGTTTAGTGGAGAGTTACTATTTTTAAAACAGCAAGATGGATTGAAAGGGGTGGTTACTTTTGTATTTTGGTACTATGAAATACTGTAGGATGGCCAATAAATTTAAATAATTGAAGGGGTGGGATTTCAAAAATGATGATTTTGTGATTACTCACATAAGCCAGTGAAAGTAGAGAGAAATGAGATATATGGTCAGATTAACATAAGAGGCGGGCAACTAGAAAGACAGTGGTATTTAACAAGACAACTTAAATGAGTGGGAGGGCGGGAAAAAATTCTGCCTGACTCAGAACAGAGAGAGCTGTGGTCTCTTTTGAACTTTTAATATGCTGTTAAAACAGAATGCAAGCAAAACACAAGGTAAAGAAAACAAACTACAGTATTCAAAATATAGAAAGGCAATACAGTAATACAAAAAATAAAAGCAAACTAACCTTTCCTTCGCAGCAAAGTGTAGCAGAGTCTGGATGAGCCTTTCTGGTAAAGCGATATTATAAACGATATCAAAAATCCACCACCAACTTTCAACAACAGACCATCACAGGAGATAGACTGGGGTCCATATTAGAACATCGAAGTTTCAGAACTTCGAATGTTCTAATATCGACACCTAGTAACTGAAAACCGATAAGTCCGAAGATTTAGAACATCAAATTTTTTCCAAGGGAAAAAATTTGCTGTTCCAAAACACATACACACAACACAAACACACCAAACAGCAATCCACACACATATACCTAAAATCTTGCATCTAAACCTACACTAAACTGTACATACACCACTATCTACCCACTTACCTTAACCCAAACCCTAAATCTAAGGTCCGTCACTATCGCACAAACACCTCACCTCACCTGCGCCCTAACCCTAACTCACCTATCCCACCCTAACCCTCATGTCCACACATTCGCACAATTACCTGACCCCGTGTCCTAACCCTAACTCAACTATCCCACCCTAACCCTCACATCCACACAATTGCACACTTACCTGGACCCGACCGTAACTTTCCACCACAGAGCTGAAAATAGCGACGCGACAGGAACGGACAACCGAATTCTTTCCCTAGGAAAGAATTTGGTTATCTAAAACTTCGCTATTTTTTAGACTTTCGCTTATTAGGTGTCGATATTAGAACATTCGAAGTTCTGAAACTTCAATGTTCTAATATAGACCCATAGATTGTATTGATGTATTCCCTGTGGGCACTGTCCACATTGTCCAAGGGTTATGAAATCCAAAGAATTTACCAGCAAAAATACTGATTCAGTTTTTGACATCAGGTATTTAGCTAATTGTAGCTCCAATTAGGTGATTTATCTCGCCACATGTTCATGTTCTGCTATTTATGTGGAGCAAACTTCCAGACCCTTATGGTTACGGATCAGTGAACATGTCAGCAATATCAGGAATAAAAGACATTCTAACGCCCTTTATAAACACACATTGAAACACAATACTGCCTTCTTTAGGTTCACTGTAATTGATAAAATTAATGGGGACAGAAATAACAAGTCTGGTTGGCATTCCATTCTTAACTCTAAGGAGAAAAAGTGGATAATTATGTTGGGTGGGCTTTTTCCACCTGGATTAAATAAGCATCTTTAGGTGACCAATGGGAATGCTTATCTACTGATTGATTTTGTATAAATATTTGTGGTTAGTATATTCTGGTTTTACATGAGGAAGGCTAATACAGCTGAAACCAGTCTGTACTTCTTTGGGGGTTTGGGCTTTTATTCACCCTACCCTTATTGTGCTTTATCGATATGTTTATGTGCCTATGAGCCATTAAAACTGTTTGGATTGTGCCTATGAGCCATTAAAACTGTTTGGATTACTACACTGCTGTGCTGGCCCTTGTTTTTGAACTTTATATCAATGTTCTACCACATATCAAACACTGAAGGTTATGATTACATATCAAGTTGTAGTGATAAGGTGTGTTGGTTACTCTCTACAACTTTTTATTTTTCCTGTTGCACAAATTCATGTAATCTCTTATGTCGCTAAGAAGCAAAGTACAATTCATAAATAATACAATGTACTTGTACACTGTGGTGCTAATCTGATTCTACCAACTATGTATGCTTCTATATGTTTCCATTTTATGCATTTGTATTTGCTGTTTGATCCAGGTCATGATTGAAAAGGGTCATTGGATCTGCCCACCTACTCAGTTAACAAATGTTAAATAAATGCAGATGATGAATGTATGTATACATGCAGAGGTTATTTGAACTTTTGGCAGTTGCAGCCACCCCTTGATCAAAATGCAGGGGAACTATATATATAAATTCATATAGTGGTTGTTCTTGTTGTTATATAACATTAGAATAATGGGTACGTATTTTAGTTTTATGAACCTCCTGTGTAAAACTTCTATTAAAATGAATAAAAAAATTACCAAGTAGAAACATCTTGGTGCGGTGTTTGATTTTCTCATTTATAAAACTCTAGAATGAATATTTTAATCAAAGCAAAATAATCAGCTGGTATAAGCTGGAAAGTATTTACTTATAATATGTGCCAGTTTTTTATAGGTAATGTTCTACTCCCAAATATCCTCACTAGCAACTACGTTCTCCTGAGGTATCTCCACCCTTCAAATTCTTGACAATAAAACCTCTAACTTCATTGCATTGCTGCCAACAAGGAAATGTCATTTTCAAGACTGAGAAAAGGCAATTTCAGCTAGTATCTTTTATGTCACAGGAAAAGCATACCCAGTTAGATCAAGCCATTCTAGCATTCATAACCTTTGATGACCACAGTCTAATTTATTTTCAAAGAGATCAACAACTTCATTCATATAAAGGCTGTGTTCTACATTCATTTCTGAGGATAAAGAACATTTCAAATGCAAGATACACTTGCTGTAGGCCTTTTACCTATGTTTACTGCAGCATATTATTGTCTATAATTGGAGCTCAATCCAAATTTTTACAAAATAAGAGCAAAACCAAAAACTGAAGCAACCTAACCAACAAGTATTCAGATATTCACTTAAAGTGTTCATCACTCAAGATATAAAACTTGTCAGAATAAAACATCAAATATAACAAGCAATAAATAGCAAAGTCACATAACATAAATGTGACATTGCCATCATAAATTTAAAGAGATAGATCCATTAAGTAATAATATTAATAAAAGAAATAGTATCTGAGCTTCACTGATAGTGTTAACTTGTTGTATAAAATGTATGTCATATTTTATCTAATGTAGTATCTGGTTTGTAAACTGGTTATGTACACATACCTTGTGTGCATGTTGTGGATGAAAATAGTTTATTTAGATCAGTCCATTTTTACAGTTACCAAAATAACACAAAGCATCCAAAAATAGAAATGGCAGCACCCTGTGTGGCTGCGGCTGTGTCGGTTCATTCTACAGATATTCTAGAGTTTCTGCACTTCTAATTGAAGGTACAATAACTTATAGTAGACAAAAGTTATTAGAAATTAAACAGTTGACATCTACATGTTGCTGGTTGAATGCCTTGGAGTCTGCAGAGTATCTGGGGCCTACTACTTGCACAGAGCTACAACAGCTGGGTATTAAAACTCGTCACACTCTGAAGTGCCTGAAACTGGTAGAACAGGTTTCTGGAGTATTCTGGACAAGGAAAAAGAGAAAGAGATATCAGAGAACAAGAAAAAGAGGTTGCAGAGCAGGTATTAATGTAAAGTTAAAAGCAAACTCCTACAGGCCTGTACTACCAACTATACTGCTGGCTAATGTGAGATCACAGGAAAGCAAGATGGACTACTTGAGACTGGAACTCTCCAACAAGTACAAGGTGAGAAATACTTGTTTATTTTTAGTTACTGAGACGTGGCTGCATGACAAGATAAATGCGCAGACAGAAAACATACACTGTGCGGAAAGGCCAGAGGAGGTGGAGTCTGCATCTATGTTAACAAAAGATGGCGCAGCAACTGTGAAATCATACTATCACACTGCTGTGAGAACTTAGAGTTCCTGTCCATTAAGTGTAGACCATTTTACTTGCCCAGGAAGCTGAATGAGGTCAGTGTAACAGTGGTGTATATCCCACCTAGTGCTAATACCACTGAGGCTCTAAATAAACAATGCAATCACATGGGTAAGCTGCAGAGCAAATATCCTAAGTTTGCACACGTGGCATCTGGTGACTTTAAAAAAACAGATCTGAAAGAAGTACTCCCACACTACCATCAGTATGTGGACATTCCTACAAGGGGTGATAATATCCTGAAGAAGGTGTATATAAACTTAAAGAAAGCTTATGAGTCAGTGCAACTTCCACAAATGGGAAACTCTGACCATTATACCATCTTGCTATCACCAGCTTACAAACCTGCACTGGTTAGAGAGAAACACATGAAGAAACAAATCAGGGTATGGTCCGATGGGGCTATGGAAGCCCTCCAAGACTGCTTTAAAATAACCAGCTGGGATATGTTCAAGGAGACAGCCACAGTAAATCAGCATCTGAACACTGATGAATACGCTGAGGTGGTGATGGCATACATTTCAAACTGTGTTGATAGGGTAACAAATACCAGGAGTATCACTATTAGAACTTACCAGAAGCCATGGCTCACCCCTAAGGTATATGAGCTTCTGAAGGAGAGAAATGCAGCTTACAGTGCCAAGGACAAAGCAGCCCTAAATGTAGCAAGAGACAATCTGAGGACAGGTAAAAAGGAGGCTAAGAGAGAGTATTTCAGAAAGGTGCAGAGCCACATTGAAGACATGAAAGATGCAAGGAGACTATGGCAAGGCATATAGGAGATCACTGACTACAAAATCAAGTCAGCACAGTGTGAGGACAGCATCAAATTCCTGGACAGTTTCAACATCTTCTTTGGTAGATTTGAGGGAAGAAACAACAGGTTGGCACTAAAGCTACCCACTGATGAGAAGGGTGCAGTACTCAGCCTCAGCACAGAGGAGGTAAGAAGAGAGCTAAGGAGAGTGAACCCCAGGAAGGCTGCTGGCCCAGACAACATACTGGGCAGGTTGTTAAAAGACTATGCTGATCAACTATGCTTAGTTATCAAGGAAATATTTAACACCTCTCTTGTCATGGTGAAAGTACCCTCATGCTACAAGGAAACTAACATCATCACACTACCTAAGAAAACCACTCCCTCCAGCCCCACTGACTACAGACCAGTCGCTCTGACATCCACTGTTATGAATTGTTTTGAGCAGCTGATCAAAAAGTGTCTTTCATCATGCCTACCTCCTGATTTTGACCTGTGGCAGTTTGCATACAGAACTAACCGATCCACGGCTGATGCCATATCAGTAGCACTACACATCTCCCTTGGGCATTTAGAGGGCAAAGATGACTATGTGAGGATGCTGTTCATAGACTTGAGCTCTGCATTTAATACAGTGGTACCAATGCAGCTGATAGAAAAACTGACACATTTAGGAATCAGTAAACATCTCTGCAACTGGATCCTGGACTTCCTGATTGAGAAACCACAGAGGGCGTGTTCATTTAAGAACACATCAAAGTGCATCACGATTAACACCAGGGTTCCACAGGGATGTGTTCTCAGTCCACTGTTATTCACCATCCTGACCCACAACTGCTATGCAAAGCACAAGTCCAACCATATCATCAAGTTTGCTGAGGACACCACAGTCGTGGGGCTCATCACAAAGGAGGATGAAAGGGCATGCAAAGAGGAGGTGGCATCTCTGATCAGCTGGTGCAAGTGGAACAACCTTTGACCTGAATGTAAGCAAGACCAACGAGATTATTATTATCGACCTCAGGAAAAGAATAACAAACCACCCAGTGGTCAGGATCAATGACAAGAGTGTGAAGAGGGTTACGAGTACAAAATTCCTGGGTGTGCACAGATCAGAGGATCTCTTGTTGTCAAGAAACACCAGCCAACTAGTCAAGAAAGCACACCAATGCCTTGACTTTTTAAGAAGTCTGAAAAAGGCTAAGCTTCCTCCTCATATTCTCTTCACCTTTTATAGAGGTGCAGTACACAGCATCCTCACCTGCAACTTCACAGTGTGGTTTGGAAGCTACACAGTTACAGAAAGGAAGGTGCTACAAAGAGTGGTGAGAGTTGCAGAGACGGTAACAGGTTCCAATCTTCCATCGAAACAACATCTTTATTCTGCAAAAAGCATTTGAAAGGTCACCAAAATAATACATAACAACACGCATCCTGCCCATGGACTGTTTAAGCATCTGGCATCGGGTAGGACCTATCACAGCATCTGCGGCAGGACTAAAAGATTCAATAACAGTTTCTACCCTGCAGTGATTAGACTTCTGAACTCAGGCACTAGTCCCAGGGGTCTGAATACATAATAAGTCAATTTTTTATTTATTTGTGCAATATATACTTACATATATTCCAATTAAGTGCAACATTTATTTATTATATCCATAATCAGTATTATTTAGCCCACTCAAGTGCAATATTAGACGAATAACTTAGGCATTGTTCAATCTGTTGTGTGTTTTGTATTACTTTAAATAGGGTAGTTAATTTAACTTAGGGGAAGGTATTCTTTTCATATATGAGGGTTGGAACATGTCTCTGCTCTTTCTTGCATGTATTGGGAGTAGTACTGTATTTGTTAGTTATGTTTATTCCTCTACTTGTATGTGTTGTTTCACTTTCCTTTGTAATCTCAAGAACTGAGCTGATGCACAAAATTTTGTTTAGGCTACACATGTTTAGTTTTAAATGACAGTAAAGTTTACTTTGACTTTGACTTTGAATAAAATGCATTTTTATTTTCCAAGGAAACAAAACATATTAATGAAATGAATAGCCTAAGGATGTATTTTAGCCTGTTGTCCCTTTAAGTAGATTTAGTAATTGCACTGTATTTTACTATAAATACCTCTGTGGTTTTCATTTGTTTTCATTCACTGCATGCAGACAATTGTATTATCTTTCTTCTTTCCTGTTTTTGATACTTTTCACATGCAGTCACTTCCTTTTAGTTACTTCCAGTTTGTATTTCATTGTAATAAGAAAGTTCTTCATAGAAAAGGCAGATGAAGTAATGAGTTACAACTGCAGCAGGGGTGTATATAAACAGGGTCGCCAGCATTTCCAAATTGAAGTTAATGGAGGAAGTAAAGTTAAAATTAGGGCACATCAGTAGCTAGAGAAAATGCTCAGCACAGATGGACCTGTTATTAGATACCCCCATGTAACACTCAGCAGTAAGCAATGGTTCCAATCAAAAAGTGAATCAGCTGTAAAGAACAATTGACTCACATCATATCATAAAACCAATATTTAATGAAACAAGCTGAAAGCTTTCACAGATGCTTCATCAGACTGACCTGATGAAGCATCTGTGAAAGCTTTCATTAAATATTGCTTTTTATGATACCTTGGCATTTTCTTTGGTGATTTGAGCCTGTCATTATTTATTCAAGATCAGTTTCTTGCCCTGTAAACATAACTTATTTCCCCTCACTGCAAGGGATTTGTGAACCAGATCATGAACGTGAAACTTGAAAGTTACAGACTGGAGGACATCACTGCATCAAACATGTCTGACACTGCTAGGATACATTTGTACTTCTAAATAATTTGGGACAACATAATAAACGAGAAATACTATAAACATATCTAGCTAGAGTTGTAGCAACTTGAACATGCAAATGAAACTCAGAGATCAAACACTTATGAACTAGTCAGTTGCTCTTAGATATGTTATAAATATCAATGGAAAATATATTGAAAACATTAATGCTTATAGCTATGTAAATATTATAGATAGATTCGTTTTTCATGTATATGGATTTGTATATGCAACAGCATCTGATCAAACAAATAAAAATCTGTGAAGCTTTCATGCTTCCAGACACCATGCTCTATCATACAGTTGTCATGCTCTGTCACTCAAACTTTTTCTATTCTGCATTTTTCCCTGCAAAAATGTTCACTAGCCCCACCTGTTTCCAAAGAGTATTGGAAATATTTTCCTATTCCTCAAACAAAGATTGCAACTGAATGGCATCATAAGTTCCAACTGTTTCCAAAGAATATCAGAAAGATATTCCTGTTCCTTAAATAAAGACAGCAAGTGAAAGGCATCAGAGTACATCAATTATTCAAATAATTTTCTAGTAGTTTCTTTTTTCTTTCTTACAGCCGATAGTTACTCCAACAGTCTGTATTTCCTAAACCATGCTGCAAATTAAAATGGCTAGCCTGTAGAAGAAGGTATCTTACAAAGTCTTTTGTATCAGTACGTTGATGTTGACTTGTTCAAACAACTTTCCATTTTGTTTTGCTTTGTTCTTTCTCTCTGCAGCATCACCCCCCACTCCTAGCTCAATAGATCCACAGAGCTTCCATGCTAATGGCTGCATAATAATAAAAAATAAAAAAAAGAGAGAATTATTTTGCCTCTAATGAAAGTGAGCCAGCTTCTTCATTTGCATTGCTCACCTTTTTATTTGCTTTAAGTGAAGTCAGTGATTGTTCTCTCTCGTTTCCATTAAGTTTTCAGCATAAAGTCAAATGCACATAAAAATGCCCACCCAGATGTATTTGGGTTTACACAAGTCATAGTGGCATTACTAATGATTTGTTTTGTTGTTGACTGTGAATATTTTATATTCAGTCGTGGTAGTCTTTTCACACATGTCGGAAAACTGGTAGCATTTACTGCCTTTGTATTTTACCTCTGTAAATTTAGATGCTAGAAATGTGCCTTTTGATAGGAACAGAAGACAGTAACTTCACTGACTGTGATTGCTAAAGGCAGGTTACTGAATTATTGGTATTGTGACTCCCCAGCCCCTTCCCTGTTTCTCTAAAGTCAACCACACATGGAAATACCCTAGGCCCAGCTGAACAGCACTGCTACAGGCGACAAAAGTACTTGCATCTTAATTCACATTCATTGTGTGCTAAATGTTTCATTTTCCTTTCCTTACAGCAAGTGTTGAACTAAATAAATTATATTTAACAATGCAGTATACAACCTTACAAGTATCTTAATGCCATTTTACTTTTTTTTAGTTATTTATTTGTGTTTTGTTAATATGGTTAGTCATTAGTTTGTCTAGTTAGCCTCATTAGGCCTATGTCCTATTTTCAAGGGAATAATGAGGTGGTATTCATACTGACCAAGAGAAATTTGAGAAGCCCACAGGTGAAATCCCCATACTTTTTTAGAGCATAAAGACAGCAGGAATAGAGGGCACTATTCCTAGTGAGATGAGTATGCAAGGATAAGAATGTGTGGTAAGTATGATTAGAAACAAACTCAGAGTTCTCAGAGATGGATGGATTATAATTGCCGAAGTGCAAACCATGGAAGCTGATAATGAAGATGATGGCACTGTTGTAATTATGGAATTGCAAAATGGAGGCTTGCAGAACTCTGGGCTGCTAAAATAATAAATGCAGAGAAGCCAAAAGATGAGGAAGTTGTTTTCTGAACTGTATTGGTTGAAAATAAATTATTTTTGGCCTGTGAGTCTACATCATGTGGTGCTTCCAGAAGAGTGTGGATGTACTTCCAGGAACTTGTGGTAATGACAGAAGTTTGAATAAACTATGAGAATAATGTGCTCATGACTCTGACAAGCAGGGGAAGGTGGATGGAGTTATCCAGAAGCCAAGGATGTAAGTAGCAGCTATGAATAAAGCTTTTGAAGTGACAGAAGATGAATTTACAGTGGCTGCAAATTTATTATTTATTTACATTTGTTGACCAGGTTTGTCCAGCTGAGCTGATGGCCCTTTTTCAACGGAGACCCGGGGAGAAAAGTTCCACAACATTTACATTCAAATGATGTGCATACAGTGGCAAAAGAGGGAGTTACAAAGAAAAAATAGAAATAAAGTGAGAATAATGTTAAAATTGACAGAGATGTGGCTTAGGACTCCTTGGTAAAGTTTTATAGAGTTTAAGGTGCCACAAATTCATTCTGTAATTCATATTGCAAATAAAACCTTCCCGGATGCAACATTTCAGATAACACCTTATTCTGTGGCAAAGTCTGAGAAAAAAAAACTGGATACCATGGAGTCTATACACAATTAATAACTTTATCATGCAACCAAAAATGAGTACAGTTTAGAACTGATGATATTGAAGGGTAATTGAATGAACTGTATTTAAACAACAAGCACAATAATGTGCCTGACTTCAAGAAAGTTGTTGATGAAAAAAATATATACATAGAAAGCAAAGGAATGCTTAAGTTTTTTAATTAAGCTGCATTTTTTTTTAATTTCTGGAGATTTTTCCATTTACTAGTAGAATAATGTGGTAAAGAGCACAATAAAAGGAGCAGCACTTTGCAATGTAAACTGTGAAGGAAGAAAGGCACATATAGCTTGATTGCATAAATGCAAGAGAGGATGAGTTTGGAGAGGATGAACAAGAGGAAGATGTACAAAGTATGAATGAGATGGACCTGAATGAAGAGGTATAAAATAATATTACACATTCTAATAAAATTGTGAAAGAGACATATTAAAGAAGGAAGACAGAGCTGTATTACTATCTGAAGTTCAAAATTACAGCATTCTTATAGAAAATAAATATGAAATTTCAGGCTCAGAGGAAGGAAATGAGGACTATGTGTCAAAAAAGAAGATGGGTTGGAAATAGTGCAGAAAATAAGCTGAAGAAAATGGAAAAAGACCCAAGTACAAAGTTAAAGGATACTGTCTATGCACCAAATGTTAATAGTATGAAAATCATTTTGAGAACACTTCTTAGTTTGAAATGGTATAAACAAACTCTGGTAGATACAGTGAGAGTGTGTGTGTGTATGTGTGTGTGTGTGTGTGTGTGTGTGTGTGTGTGTGTGTGTGTGTGTGTGTGTGTGTGTGTGTGTGTGTGTGTGTGTGTGTGTGTGTGTGTGTGTGTGTCTATGTGTGTGTCTATGTGTGTGTGTGTGTGTGTGTGTGTGTGTGTGTGTGTGTGTGTGTGTGTGTGTGTGTGTGTGTGTGTGTGTGTATCTATATATATATATATATATATATATTTTTTTTTTTTTTTTTTTCAAAACTAAAAAAGGAGTTTCTTCAAAGATGTGGTATGGTCATTTGGCCCTAACAAGTATACTAGTACATACACGTTTGTATGCTGATTGCAAGTAATAATATTGAAATGCTTGATATGATGGTAATTAAAATCTGCAAGGCTATGATTGTGGATGTTAAGACAATGAATGGGCCTATGAGAGTGATATTTATTTATGATCATACTAATATATGTGATAAGGCATTTTTTTTTTATTTTGCACTTTCTACAACTTCTGCCTGCCAGTCGTCAGCCCCATCTTGTCCATTTGACCCATTTGTTCCCTCATCAGCAAGGTTGAGAGTCAGATGGCAAGGGCCTTCATTATGGCAGCTATCGGGGATGGGTCAAGTTTTTACATTATCGTCCTACATCCCCAGACATGCTCGGCTGAGCAAAGGAATGAGGTGTGTAGTGGGCTGACCGTGTTGGCCATCCCTCACTTGTATAAGGAACATTGCCAACAAGCAGCCATCACCCACGGACCTGAAGCATGGAAAGTGGTTTCCTAGTCTTCTCCATGGAACTGCACTTCTTTACATGCTCCTTGAGTGCCTGCAACTCTCAGTTCCCCTCCTGGGAGAGGTGAACATTCAATGTCCCTTAACTCCCCTCCTTCCATGCCTGTCTTCTCCACCACTAGAGCTGCTAATCAAATCCCACTCACCTGGGCTGCAGTCAAGGCTCTGCACTATGGAACAAGGACTGATAGTGTGAGAGAGAGAGAGAGAGAAGTGTGCCAAAGAATATTGCTGGAATATACACGCGTGTTTTGCATATGAGAGTCTTCTTCAGCTCCAACTTCAGCTTTATAGTGTTTGAATGCAAGTGTTTTACAAATCAATGGCAGATTAATAAAGCATTGCAATAAAAAAAATAAATGAAAATAAATATTAGCTAAAACATAGTGAAACAACAAGAAATATTAACTGTCGGTTATCTGCATTGTTAAATATGCAATAATAATTATTCAGCATAAACAAAGCTAATTTAAAATAAGCTCAGATAAATAATAAATAAAACTACCCATTGTCAGAGACTTTTGCTTACGTATCAGTTAGCAAAGTCCAGAGATGTGACCCTGATAGGCAAATGCCCAGATTCAAGAAGGCCAAGATATACTGCTTGAGCTGCTAGCAGCTTCTAGAAGGAAGAGTATAGAGACCTAGTTAGCTGATAACAACTCCAGAGGTCCTGCAGTTGGGTGGACCTAGGTCAAGTAAGACTAAGTACACCATAGCAGGAATTTTAAAGATGATTCAGTGCCTAATGAGTAGCATGTGGAAGCCCTCCAGATCCAATCTAGTATGATTGTATTTAGGGCTCCTTCAGGTAGTTGGTATGTAGAATTTTGAACCAGCTGCAGGAGATAAGGTCAATATCTGGAAGTCTCAGGTGCAAGGCACTCCAGTAGTCAATTCTGGAGCAGACTAGGATGTATTCTACCACAGCAAGGTCTGACAATGGTCTAAGACACTTAATGAATAAGTTATTCCTGAGATGGCAACAAGCACATTTCAAAACAGCCAAAACCTTGTCCTTTAATATCAGTTTGCCCTCATTAATCACCCTTGAGGTATGCACCTTAGATATGAATTGTCACTAGTCTCCACTATAGATGACTTCAGGACACAACATTGGCATTAAGGAGTTCCTGAGAGTGGCACGTCCGATCATCTCCCACATCTGGGTACCTTTTGACCCCAGACGGCTTGACCCCATTGAAATAGCAAGGCAAGAAAAAAATAAACCACATACATTTTGACATAAACAAAAAAAATGTTATATGTAGATCATTCATCCACACAGTTACTGAGAAAATGTCAAAGATTACCTCAAAAAAAATAGACAAAAAGAAGTCATGAGGATATATAACTGTTTAAAACATTTGCATTTAAAATATATATAATAATATTATTAATGTTAATTTAAAATAATAATGTTTGCAATGTTAAATACCATTGATTTTAAAGTTAAGTTAAAAACTATTAAGTAAATTAATTATATTAACAAATTAAATAAAATGTTAAATAAATTAACATTTACATATAAAAAAGTGAAATAATATATTAGATTTGAGTGGAAAAAATCATGATTGAAATATTAAGCAATAAAATGCATTTATAAAACTTTAAAAACTTTTTTTATATAACTGGGGTCAAATCATCCAGGGTCAAACTGTCCATTAGCTACTCCCATAGACAATAAATGTAAATTTAAACATGAACGTGTATACAATTGCATTGGGGTCAAATCGTCTGGGGTCAAACTGTCCACTAGCTACTCCCATAGACAATAAATGTAAATATAAACATGAAAATGTGTACAATTGCATTGGGATCGAATTATGCATGGTCAAATTCTCCGAGGTTGAATCGTCCTGCTTCCCCCCATCTTGGAGTTGTTGAGCTTTAAGTGATTACTGATCATCTCTAAGTGGATACAATCCAAGTCTTAAGCTAACCTGTTTACCTCAGACAGAAATTCCTGAGGGAATAACAGGTAAATATGTATGTCATCAGCATAGCACTGATACTGCAGTCCTCTCATTCAATCAAAATTTCCTAAAAACAAAACAGTCTTGAGTATGGAGCCCTGTGGGACACCACAGTCCAAAGGACAGGATACTGAAGAATTAAATCATGTATTTAGGGACATGGTTAAAAATCACTTCCTTAGAGTTAGTATACTTACCACTGACCCAGAGTTATTGGACCATCATCTGTCAGTGGTAAGTCAAGAATTTCAAGCTAGAAGTTATGAAGAGTCCCATTTGAATGAGATGGCAAATTACATCATCTAATGTACAATATACAAGGCAGAATATTAAACAGCAAAATAAGGTGAGATATATAACAAGATATAACACAAATACTGAGTGTATTGTTAATATAATAAGAAATAATTGGGTTATATTGCATGCCCTTCCAGAATTGAATAAAGTTTTAGATAAATTTCCATTGATTGCTTATAAGAAGTGTAACAATCGTAAGATTTTGCTATATAAAGATATGAAGTACAATGGGACTGAATGTAAACTTTTAAATAAAAAGATACTTTATCATAACTGTTCCTTTTGCAAGTATTTACTAGCAGATACTAGGTATATTTGAACATCCTGTAAGTAAAAGAAGTTATACGTTTGATTGTTTTACCACATGTAAAACTGAAAATATTGTATATTAAGCTGTCTGTAATGGCTATATGTGAGGAAATGCAGTAGAAAATTAAAAGAAAGAATTTTGGCACACCTTTCTGAGATAAGAAGAGGACTTTTAGCTAATTTCTTGGCCAGACATACAAAAGAATAGGGTGTTTCACACAAATTAAAGTTCAGGGTGATACAGAAGATCTTCTCTAAATTGAGGGGGGTGAGATTTTAAATGAAAGTGAAATAGCAGAATATAAATGGATTCTAAGATTACAGGCTGAAAAACAGCCTGGTTTGAATACAACTATCAGCCTAAAATCAATTTTAAAAAGTAAACAGAAGAAATTAAAATAATGATTTGATGTCTGTGTATTATAAAAAGTTGGAGTAACTTATAAAGTAACTTACAAAGTTGGTTGAAGTTTTTAAAAAAAGCATTCTAGAAATGGTTTTATGAATGGAAATGATTTTAAAATAATTATGTCTTGTTGCTTAAAGCCTGTAATGAATATGTTTGAATTTTAGGGGAAAGAACTTGATTGGTTATCCAGTACCATGTGTTTTATATAAGAAAATGTGCCAAAACTGGTTATTTTATTGTGCCTTGAAAAAGGAAAGTATATTCCCGAAAGTTTTGCTGTTACAGTGTATTAAAGTATGTTTATCTACATTTTTGGTATTGAGATATGGTTCTTGGGTTCTCCGTTTGATGATTGTGATACTGTTGTATCTCAATTACTCGGCTGTACCCACTAAGATTTGGTACTGAAGAATTAAAACCACAAGCCATGGTTTGTGTTCCTCTGGACAGCTAGGAGAAAACCAGTCCAGGGCTACATCACTGATGCCATACAAATGCCCCAGTTGGTTAAGCAATATAGCATAGTCCATCATATCAAATGCATATGAGAGAGCGAATAAGGCCAAACACAATAGTAATATTTATCTTTTGCCATAAGGAGATGAGATCATTAAACAGCCTGGCAAGGGCCTTCTCAGCAGGATATGTAGCATGAAAACAAGCCAGACTGGATTGTTGATTTTATTATCTCTCAGAAATGATTCCAGTTGAAGTTAAACTATGTTCTCAGGAACCTTGCCATGAAATGGGAAATTTGAGACAGGATAATAATTATTCAGATAGTTAGGATCCAAACCTGCCTTTTTAGTACTAGAGTAATCAAATTATCCTTTAACTGAGATAGAAAAACTCCAAACGCAAGAGAGGCAAAGGATAATCTGATAAAGAACTGGGCCCAATGCCTTCAAGCAAATCAGTATAAGCTTGGTCAGACATGGGTCTGACACACAACTGGTGATAGACATGCATGATGCAACAGAGATAAAATTATTGTAACTGGGAATTGAAAACTGACAACAGCCAATAATCAGGCTAATCTCTGAAAATCATTGTGATAGCCTTGATTAACACTTTGTCGGATCACTGATCTTATAAAGAACTGAATAACTAAGTTACACTCTTTAGCAGATAAAAACTTCCATGTGACAGGACAGTCTGAACTGCACAGATTGCCCATTATATGGGAAAATGTAGCTGACTGTTTCACCAACACAAGAATCTGCCTAGACAAACAGAACTTTTTCAAGTAACCATTTCCTCGCCGGCCAAAAAATGACTATCCAGGAAAAGGTTGCCCTCAAGTACACCAGAGTATCATCACTTGTACTAAACCTTTCAGCCAGTCCCGCTGAGCTCAGAGAGCTCAAAACCAAGCCAAGGCTCATGAGTAACCAGATGGACTAATTGTATATAGCTTAGGACTAGGACACCAAACAAGAAGGTTACGTATATTGCACTACACCTACATTTTTATGTCTACGTTTTATGCTGCATTGACAATGGTTGCTGCCTTTTTGGCTGCATAACTGAAGCATTTTTATCTGTATGACAGCAGGCTGTTTGTGGTGTCCTTCCATACACTTTATGGTTATCTGTTTCTAATTACCTTTATACAGGTTGCAATCACCAATACAAAATATAAATATAAGTACCAGTATGAGGAAGTTCTGGTGTTGCAGCCTTTCCAATGGATACATTTCTAGGAATACATGACTCTCACTGTTCATTTTTCTTTTGGCACACTGTATTGGTCTCTACGGCAGGTCTTTCTGTGGTACTGAGCACAGCTGTGCAAATAATTTAATTTGTTACAGAACTTTAACACTGCACTAGTCTGATCATTTGGATCCCAGCTCTTGAGTTCATTTAACCATGATATTTAGAAGTCTGAGCGGTATATAGTTTTCAACTGATTCTTGCTTCTACTTAATTTTGTAAATTGAGAAACTAGCTACCTTATATCTAGATGAGACCTTGGCTATAGATAGCAATCTATTAAACATGTATCATAGAAGAAAAAAGCATGTCTGAAGACAAAGTTTTTTATATCTTGATTTGTGATACCCTCTGAATCTGTTGTCTTTTGGACCCATTTTAATAGGATACATTTTCTCCTTTAATAATAATGTTTTGAACAGCATGCTTTATTCTTAGTAGATAGTTTTATTAAATGATATGGAGAATCCATGAGACTAGTTTAGCAAAACCTTTATAAATTTCCTACATAGTAGTCAAGAGCTGTTCACATTTTTTTATAGACTGTTAATGCTTTCCTTAAGTTATAAGAAACCTGATTTAAATACTTATTTTGGCTGGGATTCATAGCAGCACTATTTTTCAAGAGGGATGCTGCAAAACGAGCTGCATAAAAAGTCTGCATAAGGCATTCAATCGCAAAGGAGCTCATAAATTAAAAGAAAATGCGGTGCTAATGGAAGAAACATCACTAGGCTGCCCAACAGGTAGAGCAGGGCAGCATTAGAGCATGGGGCCAACATGGCATGCAGACTAGCATGGTTGTGTCAATATGCATTCTGCACTTTTCCATTAGGAGAACATCAGCATAGCAGCCATCATATAGACTCTATTCCTTTGTATATTAAAGTCCCAACTCTGCTTATCATATAAATGGGGCAGGAAATGGGACAGATAAGAAAGGAGGAAAGGGGAGAAGAGCAAGCGGAATGAAACACATAACGGTAGCCATAATGTATGAAACTTTGGTTAGGAATGGTATTTTTTAGGGGAAGACCCTCTTTTTATCATATTATAAAAGAAAGGTAGGTGAGGAAGGTAGTGAGGGATGGTTGTAGAATGGCTAGAGGGAGAACAGAAGATAACAGAGCAGACAGATAAATATAAAAATAAAAAAAATAAAAAACAGACTCCGAGAGACAGCGGTAAAAGGCACACAAAACATTGGGAGGAGAGCAAACGTACAGAGATATATAGTGGTGGACAAATGGCATTTGGGAGGTTTGGACAATGGACAAGGAATGGGGAATGACATATAAGGGAGGGAAATCTCTAAGATGGGGAACCAGTATGTTCCTGACATGGGTGGATATCAGGCCAGTTCAGTGAGCAACTAAAGTAAGTATCACTCGCTTCGGTGGCCAATGTTAGGAGACAGTTGTTCTGGTTGTGGCCTGATGAATATGACTTGCTGATAGTGTGACTCCATGAGCCATGCTTGACTGTTCTCCACATTGTTGAGGCTGACATTCAGTTTGTGCCATAACTCAGTCACCACCAGCCCCAAAACTGATGCCAGGATGCCAGGATTGACCCCTACAGACCTGATTAAGAGCCACTATGAGAGTCATTGAACCCTTATGGTCACCTCCAGCAAAGGAACTATTGTTTCCCTGCTAAGAGGCAGCCCTAGTGGCCAGTGGTGACCAAACGTTGGAGATTTTGTCTGGCACAAAGCTGCTTCCTTACCTCCTCTTTCTCACCACTTCCTCCTCCACAACTGGGTCTGTAGAAGGATGACACAAAGTGAAACATAATTACGCACACACATGCTGGCAACACAGTCATAGCTGCACAGTGGAATGGTGCAGATGTCATGCACACCGCACTGTTGAATGAGTCACTCCCACATTTTGTGAGATCAAACCATGCTAATTTCATGCTCTTCTGTCACTGTAAAACAACGTATGAACTCCTAAGTGTACATGTAAAATGGGCAAAATACCTGAACACAATAACACTGAAAAAAATTCTTGCAGTACATTACTGTCTGCCTATGCATAACCTCTGTCTCTCACTGTGGAAACAGGTCAGGATGGCATCACATGAAATCACTGTAGCAATGCTGTTACTGCTTACCAGTATAGGTAATGCCAATGGCATCACTCACTATCCTGACAAGCTTCTATTAAGCACCCACTTTCCTGAAGAGCCTATCATAGTGCTATAGCAGACACTTCTATAACTCCCTGTGCAGGAAGAACAAGAAGATCTTGCTCTCCTCAGGGCAGCATGCTGGAGCTCTGTATTCTGAAGTGCCATGGTCACTCATTCAGGTGTGTTCGAGGAGCAAAATGTTAGGCCTATGCACACAGATACACATTTGTAAATCACATGTTGTGCAATGCATATGTGCATGGAGGTACTACTGTAGCTCCCTTGCAAAGTACTATGGTACTAAGAATGCAAATGGCACTGCAGTTTAGAGCCAAGAGCATGCATATATGTATGAGCATACTGGTCACGTCTCACGATTACTGTGACTTGCACAGTTATCCTCGGCATATCGGCAGAGTGTAATGCTCTCTGGTAGTGATTCAAGAACACGGGCACTATTTAGTCTTATTAGCATAACTGCCACACTAGTTGGCATTTATTAACATGATAATAAAGTGCTGATGCCATTTTACACACCCCTGCACAAATCTATACAACTGTAGAATAGAGAATTTCCATAAATATTCTGTAAACATGCAGGTTTACAGAGGTAAGAAAGAAGTTACAGAGTATAAGAAGAAGCAGTCCCATCTAATTAAGGGCATCAGCAAAAACAACAAACCATGGGGAAGATGTTAATAACACTGAGGCAGACACAGTGGTGTATCTGTAAATGGGAACCCCGGACATTGGCATGGTACCACAACATATGCCTGTGATTTTCAGGGAGAGCAACCAAGTACAAAAGAAACATTGTAAAGGGTGTGCCATAGGAGGTAAGGGATTCTTACGGTACATGTTACGACATTGTTACAAAATGTAATGGAAGGGGAAGCCACTGCATTTTACTAACTTTGGCTGATAAATAGAGGCTTAAAGGGATGTAGGAAACTGTAGCTAGGGGTAAAATACAAAAATCTGGGCTAGAAAGAGAGTCCAAAGCATTAATTATGGCTCATTAACAGGTGAATAAGGAGGAAGAGGGCCATAAGTGTTGTAATCCCACAGCATATCTCACACACACACACACACACACACACACACACACACACACACACACACACACACACACACACACAAGCGCACACACACAGGCACACTGACTGAAATGTTTTATCCACCCACACTCATTCATGTAATGAAATGACCACCAGAAGAAACCAGTGTTTTGAAACATTCACAGCCAAGGAGAACAAAGTGCTATGGCAGGTTATCTACACACATGGCATGTGGTCTTAGGCAAAGCTATCACAGATAAGCAGTTCTGCCATCAGATTTGAAGGATATGGTGCAAGATATGAATACTGTGGGGGGACATAATAGCTCTATGCAACAGGTTCATTGAATGATTACTAATATGATACTCTATGACAAAGAAAAGCAATAGGGAGTTGCAACTGACCATCTACCAAAGAGGGTAGACCACCCACACTATTGATTTATTTACCATTTGTTGAACAGGGTAGAGCACCAGTCCAGATGAAGTATTTCAGGCTCAATCCAGGAAAGTGATTACAAAGTAATAGTAGATCTATAAACAGATTATGGTACAGATGAAGAATACAAATATGGTATTAAGCATGCAAAACACATCATAACAATGTTGCAGGTCTCTCTAACATAACAGGTATCTAAGACAATATCCTGCATGCAAAAACATGACAACAACATAGTATAAGTCTGTCTAACAATGAAGGAATGTATGTCATATTAAGGCATATACAATTCTATTTATAGGGCTGTTATGCGTTAGTTTGGGCACTAGATAGGATAATAAAGTAGATGATAGAGGGCAGGTAGAACAGCTAGTAAAACAGCAAAGGAAGGCAGATAGTGTGAGGTTGGGAAAGTGGTGTAGAGTAGGACAGAGTGGCAGTCCAGAAGAGGGTTTGGGAAAGAAAAAGGGGAGAAAGAGAGAGACAGAGAGAGAGAGCGAGAGAGACCAAGGTTAATTCAGCATGGATGTCTTATTTTTAAGTTATGAGGTGACTATAGGCAGATGTCACAGAGTGAGCATACTCAAATTATGGAGTTGAATAATGCCTTTTGGAGGAAAGCATTTACAAGCATCCCCTGTGAGTAAAACTTTTTTGTGCCGATGACTAAAACTGGGGAAGGAGATTTATTTTAGATTTGTAGGGAATGATTCCCATGTTTTGGGTGCCAGTACTGAGAAGCTATGTAATCTGGAGTGGAATTTTGTAAGTAGAATTGAGAGGGAGAGATGATTGTGATCAAAGGTTCTAAGATGTGGTTCATCGAGAGAATTTACTGGAGACGAAAATGAAAAAGAATCTTGGTATGAGAGTTTCTGAATTAGGGAGGCTAAGAAAAGTGTGCATCTTTCACTTATGGGAACCCATTCTGCTTCAGTTAGGATTTGAACGGCTAGAAGTTTGCAGAGTTCAGTGCTCTTTCTTTGAGGCTTTGGCAATAATAGGGAGGCCATATTCTTGGTGTGGTAGAAAAACCTATTTTTCCCATTACTAGTCTACTTTCATGTGACAGGAATTGTGATATTTTTGGCCTAGAAAAGTAGAGCATTTACATTAGATTTAGCATTGTTGAGGTGAACTTAAAAGTTCAGGAAATGGTCCAACCAGATGCCAACATACTTGGAGTAGTGTGGTTTCTAAGTAATCTTTGAAGTTATGCTTTGTTGTCCAGTTTTGTTGGATTGTGGAGAGTTTTTTTTTTTTGTGTTGACGATCATGCTTTTTTATGCTTGCTATGAGGTTATTAGGTGATAGCCACAGTGATAATGCATTTAGATCTTTTTTAGGTTGTTTTTTATTATAGAATGGGGGGGTTGGCATTTGTAGATTACCACATAATCTGGGAGCTAATGAGTAAGGAATGGTCTACCAGATCAATGGCTTTGGAGAGGTTTATAAACATTCCTCTCAATCTAGTAGTATAAAAATCTGAACAAAGCCAAAATAATGGGGGATCTTAGAAAGTTGGCAGAATATCAGGTTTGGCATTATCATGCATTTTCTGAAAGGTATGAAGTGTGACTCTCAGTTGCTGTCATTATTTAGTGACTTCAGCCTTCAATGATTTACCTGAAACCCACTAATTTTATGAGGAGCAGCCTAAAAATATCTGGATACTCTGTGAAAATCTGGACAGTTGAGACTATAAAGAGTGCAGTGGTATGATGGCCTTTATCCATGCTGCTTAGAATATCATTGGTTAGTGTGTAAAGAGCATTCATGGTGCTTCTACCAACCAAAACTCGTGTTGGTGGGGAGAGCATCTTGTATTTTTTTATATAATCTGTGTGTTGAACAAAGATGAGTTTTGCCAGGATTTCTGCTAAAGTAGGAAGGAGAGTCATTGGCCTGATGTTTTTTTTGCATCCTTTGTGCTAGAGATTTTTGTTACTGGTCTAACAGTGGCTCTTTTTCATATAGACGGATTAATGTCACCTGTAACACAAAAGTTGTAATGTAAAGAAGTGGTGGTGTAATGTGTTCTTTGTAGAGAATGATGAACCAAGGAAGGAAGTTATCAGAATGCAGAGGGGCAGCTGAAGATGTTTGATCTATAGCTTTTAAGCTATCAGTGGTGATTGTTTCAAAATAAAAGAAAATACAGAAGGAAGGGGTAGGGGAGATGGATGAGGTTGCTGGAAAATATAAGGTTACAGGGGAGGAAGGAACATTCTTTTAGGATATCACATGATCGTATTGGGACCAACAGCAGGGTGATTACCTCTCAACTTTCCAGATTTTTGCAGACTGTCCAGATTTTTGCCTCATATTTTTGACCTGTGCTTTTCTGACAAATCACTGAAGATTGAAGGCACAAGTAACAAAAAACTGAGGGTAATGCTACTCAATGCCAAAAGTCTAAACTTCAAAATGCATGCACTCAAGGCACTCCTCAGTATGGAGAAAATTGATATATGTGCAGTAACACAAACCTGGTTTAAGGCTCCAGAGAGCACCCCAGCACTAGCTACAACTCATACCATACATTTGAGCCACAGAACCCAGACCAAAATATAAAAGGTGGGAGAGTATTCATATTCATCAAGGATACCCACACCTCCGGGGTAGTGGCACAGCACAATGCTTCAGAGATCATCCAGGTGCAACTAACAATGGGCAAAACTGCAATTCAAATTGTAGCTTGCTACAGATCACCCACCATCTCCCAGGACCCCCATTCCGCATTTCTAGAAATACTGGGAAACATAAAGGTCCTACCAAACACCCTAATATTGGGTGATTTCAATTACCCAAACATTAACTGGGAGGACTACTCAAGTACTAACTCCCTTGCCTAACATTTCCTTGAGTTTATAAACTCAAATGCCCTGGATCAACTGATCAACACTCCCACCAGAATTGACAACATATTGATCCTGGTCATCACCAACATGGGCAACCGATGTTTCACAATGGAGTTCAACCCCTCGCTGGTTAGATCTGACCATAAACAAATCACTGGATATCCACATTCTGCCCCCACCCCTGGACAAGGAAACCACCGTGAAAAACTTTTCAAAAGCAAACTTCACATTACTTAAGACCGAGGTGGAAAGTTTCAAAGCCCCCATGCTAAAGGATAACACTGTCCAAGCTCCAAAATCCTTTACTAATGCATTCTACGGGCACCTACAAGAATGCATAAATCATGCTATCCCAAGCAAAACCAAGACTCACTCCTCCAAGAAAAGGAAACCAGTCTGGTGGACCCCTGCCATAAACAAACTATACAATAGAAGGAGGAAACTAGTACAGAAAAGAGTAAAATCCAAAGAAGGGAAGACATCCCTGATCAGTATCAGCAAGAAACTACGATCCCTCATAAAATTATCCAAGGCAAGCTTCAAAAGAAAAATTGCCAAGGACTCCAAAGATAACCACAAGGCATTCTTTAGCTATGTCCTAAATCTAAGTGGAAATGCTCAGATCTGCTTAGAGTTAGTGCAGAATGGCACAAAATACACTGAACCGACTGATATTGCCAACATCCTGGCAGACAGGTTCAGTGCAAACTTCACCCCCCTCTCACCCTCAAAAGGGCCCATAACCATACCAGAAGAATGTAGAGCCCCTGAAACCACAGACACTCAGGTTAAAATAACCCTCTCCAAAGCCAAAAACACAGCATCAATGGGACCGGACGGTGTCCCAGGCTATGTCCTACATGAGCTCAAAGACAAACTGTCCCCTCACCTAAACACACTGTTCAAACTCAGTATCTCCACAGGCTACATACCCATAGAGTGGTGTACAGCAATTGTTATTCTGCTCCACAAAGTTGGAGCCACAACAGACCCCGGGAACTATTGCCCTATAAGTCTGACTAGCTTTGTCTGCAAGGTTATGGAGCGCATCATCATGGAACTCATTATCAGAGACATTGGGAACCTCCAAACACTGGACCCTACCCAGTTCGGCTTTGTTAAGGGCAGATCATGCCTCCTAAACCTGGTGGACTTCTTTGAGACAGTCACCAAGGCTATAGATGAGGGAAAGGTGGTACACACACAGCCTACCTAGACCTCGCAAAGGCCTTCAACACCATTCCCCATTCTGGTATTATAGACAAGCTCACCAGCCTGAACATAAACCTCTACGTCACAAGATGGGTTGCCAACTGGCTCACAGACAGAACTCACATGGTAAGAGTTGTGAGAGCTAGGTCCTACTCTAAACCAGTTACAAGTGGTGTTCCCCAGGGCTCAGTCCTAGGGCCCCTCCTGTTCAGCATATACTTCTCAGAGGTACAGGCAAGCACAGGAGGACTATGGCTGACCAAGTTCTCAGACGACTGCAAACTAGGGGCTAGAATTGACTCTCTGGCTGACACAGACATCCTCTAAAAGGATCTCACTGAGATGGATACCTGGTGTCAAAATCATGACCTCAAGCTAAATGCCAAAAAGTGCATAGTCATCCCCTTTGGAAAAAAACAGAGTACCCACAAACTATCACATAAGTGGTAGTCCCCTAAATAAGGAAGACGTAATAAGGGATTTGGGGACCCAAGTAGATAGTAATCTCTCCTTTGATAATCACATTGCCAAAGTGGTTAGATAATCCTTCTATGTGGCCCACCTAATCACAAAAGGATTTGCATCCAGATCAAAAGAGGTCATTGTGCCCCTCTACTCATCACTCATCAGACCCATCACAGAGTACAATGCTCCATTTGGGATGTACCTTACAAGACACCTGCAACAGCTGGAAAGACCACAGAAGTACCTCACCAAGAGGATCACCGGCCTCAAACAGATGCCCTATACAGCTCGACTGAAGAAACTCCAGCTGTTCTTGGTTGTATACCATCTACTCAGAGGTGATCGCTGCCTGACATACAAGTCCATGTCCAACCCAGAATTGATGGACGTGCTCCACCTAAAGAAAACCATATCCCCTCGAGCCACATGCTCTAGGGATCTAAACCTCACCACAACAATAAATAGGACGTGCTGAAGGGATAGATTCCTGTCCCAGAGACTTCCCATGCTTTGGAACAAGATTCCAATCTACATTAGGCAGAACTCCTCGCTAACCCTCTTCAAGAGAAATCTTGACGAGTGGATGGGAAACAGAAAGTTTACCCCAGGGATCACTTTAGTGTCTCTGGTGGACAGAGGCACAGGGAACTAATCTAAGGGGGCGGCAAAAGCCAACACATTCTGTCTAGGCTTATAAATGCCTTCAGGCAGATAGCCTAGTACCTACCTATGAACCTATGAACCTATAAACAATGACATATATTTGAGTTTCAGACTTCATCTACTTTAGAAAATGCATGCAAACACAAATCCTGTTATTTTAACAACTTTCTAAGTTTATAAGAACAATATTTACAATATTTTTGGGCCATTGTCTCACCATTATTTTAGGCCTTATTCTGATTTCTTGTGCTAAGAGATTGAGCGATATGGCAGGATGGTATTGTTTGATTTGTTGTGATCTTCCAATAATACTACTAATGAAATTCCAAAAGTGTTTGGTGTCACTCTTGAGGGCATATTTTTGGTGCCAGAAGAAAATGGCTTCATGTTTTCTTATGGTCTTCTTAAATGGATCTCTAAACTGTATGACTTGGCTCAAAAACTGCCTCAATGAGGCTCACGGAAGCTGAGCAGTTTTTGCTGTTACTTGCTGGGAATGAAATGTGTAATTCTTTAACAAAATAGAAGTAGGGTAAATGTACTACTAATTAGGTGCTTGATTTAAAATCTGCCATTCCCTCTTAATGCAACTTTTTTTGGTGTTATGTATATTTGTGTGTATGGGTGTTGTTCATATGCATGTATATGGGATGTTAACATTGTGTGCATGCCATTACATTGCTCTGGCAACAGCTGATACTCAGCCACATAACGGTGTTCTCAGGGGTTAAATGTCATACCTGATCCAATGTTACTGTAGGCTCTGGATCAGGTCAGAGTACAACTGTGGTGATTAATGTTTAGTGCAGAACATCCTAGTTAAATGATAATTAGTCTTTTGTACAAGATCTGTACAAAAGAAACAGCAAGCTTCAGATAAGAAGGTAGAGAAGAACTTGAAGTGTCCACATCAGTTGCAGATACATGACTCATCATAATAAATTTACTGTTATCATTAAGGCAATTGGTGAATCCATCAGACAGACAGACATGGAGATATCAGCAGACTACACTCAGTTTTTTTCTCTCCTTTGAAAGAAAAAGAGATGCCATGTATTTCAGTAAGAAGTCTGTTACTTTCATGCACAAAATATATTTCTTCAAATTATAGTTTTCCTTAAACAACCCAAGGTTAGCATTTCATTTAAGAAAAAAAATGCATTGTTTTTTGTTTCTCATCTGTGCTCCTGGTTGGCAGCTATGACTGATCCATCCTTAAAGAAGCTGAAACATAAGTCTTCTAATATGTTTAAATAGGTTCTCATTTTACGTCTGAGGAGTGTAAATTCAGTACAAGGAACTGTAAAAGTTATTGCAGAAGGTTGAGGTTATGAATTGCCAACAAGCTGCTTCTCATAGCCAAGAGTACAAGGTTTGATTCTGTCTACCTGTAATTACCTACAGTTTGATTTTGAGAAAGTCACTTGATCCCCTAAGCACACAACCCATGGTGAGAGACCTGGGCACTCAGGCTGATAACAACCTCATATTCAACCATCATGTAGCGGCAGTGGACAGAAAAGCCTTTTACTTGGTTCATCTCATAAGTAAAGGGATTGCAACCAGAAAAAAGGAGGTTATTACCTCTCTAAACTCCTCCCTCATTAGACCAATAATTGAGTATAATGCCCCATTTGGTATTACGTCTGCAAACACCAACTGGAAAGGCCACTGAAATACCTCACAAAGAGAATCCACGGCCACCAACAACTGTCCTGTGCAAACAGTCTCAAATCACTATCACTCCACTCAGTATCATACAGATTGCTCAGGGTCATCTTTGTCTCACCTAAAAGGTAATCTCAGACCCTGCCCTACTACAGATGCTCCATATCTGTAAGTCTAACTCCTCATGCACTACCTGCTCAAAAGGCCTAAATCTAAAATGCAACATTAACAAAACCTACTGGAGAGAGAGGTTTGTCTCCCAGAGGCTGCACCGTCTCTGGAATAGACTTCTCATACACGTCAAGCAGAGTACCTCACTGACTCTCTTCAAAGGCAACCTTGATGAGTGGATGGGAAATCACAGATTTGTCCCATGGGTTCCACCTGTGTCCCTCATCGACAGGAGCAACATGTGCTGATTGAGGTTTCTTTTTTGGACATAAACTATTGGCTAGGCTTGTAAGGACCCCAGGGCCATAGTAACTTCCCATGATCCTATGATCTGATAGTGTTTCCATTGTGCCCCTAAAAAAGAACCCTTGTGCCCAGTGGACTTACCTGGTTAGCAAATGCATTTAAAATAGGTGCAACTATAGGAAATGCATGCCAAGTCTGAAACTGCTGTATCGTAGAGAATCCCCCTTCTTCCAAGTAACAGTGAATTAGCATTAGTATATAAGAGGGGCGTGTGGTCAAGGAGGCAAGCATCCTGCAAAATGACAATGCTTTTACTGTGCAACCGTGACTTACACAGTTTGTGGTTCTTTCCAGAGAATTGCATACATGTTTGGGTGTCCTATGACAAAAGACAACTGGCCATTCATTGACATGACAGACAAATAAGCAAACTGAACTGCAAGAAGGGGAAGAGGATGTCCCAGAAGGAATGATATGAAGGAAAGAGGAGGTTGCAAGGGAGGAATACAGGTAGTTACTGTCAGGGAGGTAGTATCAAAAGAAAAAAACAATTATATGGTACTTAGCCACAAGAGGATTTGGAGGAGTAGCACAAGTACAGGACAGTTGTGTGAGAGCCCTGTAAACATGCAACCCATAGATCCCTGTGCTGGTTCACTGGCCACCATACACAGACGTGAATGATGTATGCTAATCCTGTGCTGTCCTAAAACATCTATGCATTGTGAGCAGTAATATTCATCTCACTCAGTTAGCAGAGGGGACTGATACTATATACTCCTTTGTAGTTTCCATGATGTCTGTTTTCCCTCTTCCTCCATTTTCTTCCTCCATTTCTGTCACAAGAAGTTTGAACAAAGTCAAATATCATAGGTATACACAGGCATAAGGGTATGGACAGATTTTAAATGTTGCCCCTTATAAATGTAGAAAGATAACAGCATTTGCATATACATTCGTCTCTGAAAAATCTGCAGCCTAAAACACTATTATCTATCACTCATAGCCATAGCTGGCTCAGCCGTCACCATTTGCCACTCTCTGATTTGTCAACCCTCAATTCCACCTCGAAGAACAAAATAAAGTAAATATTTTGCTGTTAATATGTGTGGCACAGTGATTGCTATGTTATACCTCACACAATGAGAAGACAGCACTTCAGTCCTTATGGAACATGCAGCAGTGGAACTTATTTCCACACTGGTATGTAGAAATGTCATTACTGTACTACCACATTATAGCTGAGGTGGCTGCCCTCTTCATGAAACACTAGCTACTCTCCTGCATGTTGTCTTGTTGTTGTGACTTCAGTCAGAAATAATTTGCCCACAAACACATACTTCATGAAAAACATAACTGTCTGAGGCTGAAATCTGGACATTGGCAAAATTGTGGACAATAAGCTATGTTGGTAATGTGTGGCAATACTATGTGTGACGACCGTGCCCTGGCCTAGCAATCAAGGAGCCTCAGTCCTCACCACTAACACCAGGGAAGTCATCTCCTAGAAGAGGAAAGGATAACTAGTACACACAGTAAAGTACAATTTCCCTTAGGTGCACACAGAGATCACAGTCAGTCTAGGGCTGGTTGCTCCCTTGCTCACAAGGTCCCCAATAAGATTCCCCACTGACACAACTATAGGGTCCAGGTCTCAGCCTAACTGGGCAAGGTAGAACCTCCAGTACTCTCTCTGTCCAACCAGCGCTTCGTGTCCCTGTCCAAGTAGCTGACACAACACACACACTCTTTGAGATAAGTATTTATACAACTTCACAGACACTCCTGGGAAAGGCTGACACAGATTATCCAACTGTGCCCCTTTACCTAGACTATACGGTAGTAATTACTGCCACCACCCAGTTAATAATATCAGCTACTAAAATACCCTTAAAAGGGTGTCCAATTATTACTGTGCAATATTAATATCCAATGATAATGTGACTATACAGTCTAAGGCTTATTGGAAGGGCTTAGACAGTAAACTCTATAAATATATAATGTACTCTAAAGCATACTTCATCTCTACACAAAGCAGCCACAGGTAGAAGGTTTTAAAAATATTTAATAATAAATCATTAAAACACAAGACAAAACTACTACACCACAGAGATATCTAAGAGTTCACAGATCACACAGAAACTTAAAATAATACAGTAGGACAGGTCTGTTTTCAAAGAAAAATACCTAATTAATCATTACTATCTTTAACTATTCCTACAAGATAAGTCAGTGCTAAAAACTTACATGTGAGCATAAGCAGAGTGCTGATAAGTTAGATGCCCAAATCAAAATGCTCCAGGTCTCTTGTGAGAAATAGTATTTAAACATTACTAACAAAAATGTCTCTAAGGCCCTCCCAAAATTACATCATTTTTGACACTTAGGTTTTCCCAGTATTCATATTGCATCATCTTAACACCTGGTCTGAGTTCTCAGGCCACAAACTGCATTATTTAGCAATCTAACACCTCCTCAGAAACTTGCAATGATACAAGACATTTCACATGTATATGCTAACAGAAACTAAAGCAATAAAAGCACCTTCAACATTTAAATTCTGGTCATAAACTTTAGCCTTAAAACAATGGGCATGAAATCTTCATCCAGCCGCCCTTGGGCCGAATTCTAACATAAAAGGATACAACATGCTTCACTGGGCCAGTAGAGTGCAATGTTGTCACATATTTTGCAGTTCCACATTTCACAGTGTTTTCCTACATTTAAAAACACAAGCCTGTATTTTACATTTATTTATACAGTTGATAGAATTATACATCAAATTCTATTTGACTCAGGGGCAGCTCGTGCCATCAGACTGCAGGACTGCAGCCATCCCAGCAAAAAGATGGACATTTTACATTCAATTATTATAAAAAAAATAAAACAATGTATTTAAATATGTTTTGTTAGAATCATGTTGTGCTCCTAAGCGAGTCTGCAAAGTCCCGGAACTCGAACTGCGCATGCTTGTCGAGATCCGTTTTCTTTTTTTTTTTTTTTCAGCGAACGTATGGAAATCTAGACTGCAGTCCAGATTAAAGAAAAGGCATCAGTGTGATGCCCAGAAGTCTATGCGATTTAACCGCACAGTAAATTAGAAGGGTGCTCGGACTGCCATGTCCGCAGGCATGTACATGACGTGGATGGCTGGATTGTAACTGATTGGTTCTCGCTCTCTTCTCAAAAAAGAGAGTGAGAAACAATCAGTAGCACTAAGCATACTAGCACAGTACTATGTGTTACGGAATATGGAGGATACCTTGCGACTTTGAAATGAAATACAACCCGTTCCTGGAAGTAAGTACTGTGAGAGACTATGCTGACTATGCTGTTCTTGGTGGAATGAACCACAGGGAGTTATTTTATTTTATGTTATTTTATTAAGCAAAGTGGGTTGTTATTTTGATTTTCGGGTATGATTTTGTGAAAATAAACCTATGTTTTTACGGAAGACCTGCCTCTCAGTGTCTTCCTGGATTTTAAGAAAGAAGGCATTCAAAGTGCAGAATGTGTGACATCAGCAAGCAAACTATTACAAGCATGGCCAAATAAATGAAAGCATACAAAGTGAAACTAAGTGATACCAGTTGCATGTAGTTCGCTTATCTTGAGAAATGAATGCAGTGTAGTATTTGTATCCTTGGACAGTATTAATCCATATGTTTCTAAGGGGTGAGATGCTTACTTTTATTTAGGCAGCACAAAGATTAAGTAAAAAAAAAAATCCTTGTTCCAAGGATAATGGCTGCAGACCACTTTCCAACAGGGCCTGCAGGCTTAGTGACTCACCTTTCAGCAACCATTAAAGTAATCTCACTACAAATGTAAAATAGGTATGCATGACAGCTGATAGTCGGTAGTGAGCCTTCTAGCTGAAACCCCTTGGGGCAAAAATGGATAAATAAAGCATACCTCAGATAGGTGATACTGAAGCAGGTTTGAAAGATGTGTCTTCTACTTTTTCCAGTAAAATTAAGCTTGTAGCAGGTGTTGCTGAAAATAAAGCCTAGGTATATTTCCAAATGTAAAACAGAAAGTGGGCATGACTGAAGTAGGAACAAAAGAAAAAAGTTGCTCTTAATACCACTACAATGGTATGTGTAGTACTATATCCTCACTCTATAGACCTGTGTCTCACTAGTCATTAGGAAATTGTTGGCCTGTGCCATTTCTAAACATACTCTCAGTTGTATTTGCATGCAGCATTGAGTGCTGTCATTTGACTTATTAAATGCCCTCCGATTAGTGAAACTTGGCTAAATAGCTGCTTATACTGTCTTATTCTTGTTGTTCATCCATTCTAAGCCTCTGTCTTAATACTTTTATATAGCTTTTTTCTGCTATATGGCACTATCATTTAAAGGAATGAAATAAATCATGTCCTAATGGAATTTATAACTGTGTCACACAGTGTTGACTCACTAGCCTCTCACAATTTGTATTTGAAAATAATAAGGCGGTACTGCTTTGTTTGCTCACCTTGAAAAAAGTTGTTGCATTTTGGCTGAATAATATATACCTGTTTTAGTTCATCTCTTAACCCCGAAACTATGTGTCAGGGGTTTCACTCATTTACCAAAGGCAGGTAGAACCCACGGACCGCATGTGTGTGTGTGTGTGTGTGTGTGTGTGTGTGTGTGTGTGTGTGTGTGTGTGTGTGTGTGTGTGTGTGTGTGTGTGTGTGTGTGTGTGTGTGTGTGTGTGTGTGCGTGTGTGTGTATGTGTGTGGGGGACAGGTATAACTGGTGCAGCCGTTGATAATGTGTCCACTGCTGTATCTAACAGTAGTAGCTATTAAAGTGGGGTGTGTAGAACAGATTATAACAAAGACTTGAAGCATCAACAGAGTAAGGCCTACAGATCATTGTGCTATATAATGTGAATATCATTATGTCAGATAATCCAGTTATATTTTCCATTGTATTTTGGGATATATATTAATTAGAAGGATGATACTTCAATTAACATAGCACTCTGTTGTTAAAAACACTGCTATAAGAAATTACTGTTATTACTCTCAATTATTCCAACATCTGTCTATATATGTTAAAACAATGTAGTATGTAACAGACAATACAGTGCAGTGCAGAAGTCTGTTACCATTAATTTGACTTTCTTCTTGATAAATGTATTTTTAGCAAATGTTATAACAGCAGGTTCAACAGCTTTAGTAATGTCAGTTTAAATTTTGTCAAAGATTCAGCTGTCAGATTTTTTATCATCTATATATGCCACACCATAGTTTTTATGTTTTAATAATAATGCAAACTGCTTTTGTGAGGTAAATATTCTGAACGTAAATGTTTTCTTACTGGAATGTTAGTAACAGTTATAATTTGTTACATAGCAAAATGTATAGAGATGTTTAAATGTTACAGTGAGCCTTCATTTCAAAATGTTTGATTTTTACTACTTAGCAAATTTATAAAAATATTTAGTTACTACAGTGAGTACTTTGATTTGATTGAGTTTACATTTAAACAGTGTGTGAAAAATGCATGGTACGGTATAAGCAGGTAACCAGAGTGAATATTTACACTGTGTATAATTTGTATTCAGCTGATTCTTAAAGGGTATATTACTAACATATTAGCACTTTCAGGTTATATGCACTGTAACATGAATGTATAGTTAAGATGTATGTTATACTGTGTTATGCGTTTGAAGCTTGAATGACCAAACATAATGTAAGTATAACACAGAATGACTGACTGCCACTCTAGCGATGTAGTAAGGCTATCATATAGGTGTTAAGACGCGTTTGTATTTCAGCACTTTTTATGTAAATGCCATTTTTTGTTCATTTTTGTTAGTATAAATGTGTATTATACATATTTTCCTTTCTTTCATAGAAATAGAAACCACCTTGAGGTCTGGTGGCAGATGTGGGTCTACATTTTAACAGGTTGAGAGGTACATGCAAATAAATTGCTTTATAGAATTAGACATATCCAAACCTCTCAACTGTCCCCGATTTTGGCTCAAAATGTTGCTCTTCCCCTGATAATCCCTCCACAAAATGGCAGTTTTGGAAGAAAATGTGGAGGATTTACAATTAATAAATAACCGTAATAATCAGAGTTATAGATTACTTTTATTTCAGAAATGCATGTAGATTATTTTATTTTGTCAGCTGCTCAAGTTAGCAGTACATTACCAAAGGCAGGTAGAACCCACAGAGCGCATGTGTGTGTGTGTGTGAGTGTGTGTCTGGTTACCTGCTTATACCGTACCATGCATTTTTGACACACTGTTTAAATGTAAACTCAATCAAATCAAAGTACTCACTGTAGCAACTAAATATTTTATAAAAGTGTCCCTTCTTTGACAGGTTTTATATTTTTGCATCACATTTTTGGTCCGTTTTTCAGAAAATGTGGGGTTTTTTTGGCAAATTAGTGGCAAATCATTAAAGAGTGAAGTTAGAAAATAATGACAGACATTTGAGTTTCAGATTTCATACCCTTCATAAAATTCATACTAATGCAAGACCAACTATTCTATTATCTTTCTAAGTTTATAAGAGCAATATTTAAAAATTGTCCTTATTTTTGGGCCTTTGTCCCACTTCTATATATGGCTTTGTCCAGATTTCTTGCTCTGAGGTTGAGAGGTATGACAAATGTGTCAGGGCCATCACAGTCAGCCAGAGACATTTCAAATTGTGACAGTATTTGTAATAAAGGACAGGATTACATTATTTTAAGAAGCTCATTACATTTGTTGGAGACTTGCAGTCATCTTTGCAGGCTTTACCTGTAAACTAAACAGAATGCCAATCTATCGTGTGTGGTCCATAACCTGTGCAGTAATCCTTTAAGCAATGTATATTGAGCTTGTTTCTTGTTTGCATTTCATTTTTTTACTTTGATCATGTTTTCCCCATGAAACAAGTAGATAGTTGTTGTCAGGCAGCAGGTCTTTTTTGGATAAGAAACATTTTTACAAGTGGGGTATCACATAGATTGTTACTTTCAGCATGTTGCTTGGTACTTTATTAAAGCTGAATATAAATTATAATTAGAACTGCAGTGCAAGGAGAAGTTATTTGAGTTGAGTGCTGCTTGTTTTTCTTATACTTGATTTTGACTGGCATTCCAGTAATGTATTTAAAAAGTAATTTATTTTTTCATGCCTCACAACATTTTTGCTTCCATCTAGATATTAAGTAAGCTGTCATGCAGCCAGTGCTTTGAAATATTTTTTTCTTCTACACTTTATTTTGTCTTGGTTGGACTCTCATAATGACAGTTTGGCACACAAGGCAGTGTATTTAATTAAAGTTACAGTTTTTGTGGTTTTGAGCATAGCTCCTCCCCTTTCTAGTTGGCCACACCCCTTCCCATTGACCCCACCTATTCAGCTGTCTCCTGCAGCCCCCCTTTGATTTGAAGTCACCAGCTGCCACTGATTTGACTAGGCTGGCAGCCTTCACCCATATCTCCCCAATCGTCACATCTCTTCCCCCCCTGGGGAGCTCAAGCAAGTTTTTCAAGTGCCCCTTGAGAAACATTGCTTGAGAGTGTCAGGTCTATCTGAGTGTACCTCACCCCATTCCCTGTCTTGAGAGCCTATCTGCATTGGTATGCTACTCCCACTGCGGTGCTGCACTGACATATGCTTGCAACTCCAGACTCCATCTTAGCAACTTGGCATTTTGCTGACTGGCTCAGTTTAACCATGTTCGAGGGTTGTGATCTGTCATCACAGTGAATTTTCTTCCATACAGATAAGGCTGAAGTTTTTGTAGTGCCCACACTATGGCTAGACATTCCTTTTCTACCGCTGCATAGCATTCCTCCCTGGGTTGGAGCCTATGACTGCGATAAACCACTGGGTGCTTTTCTCTCTCTGAAGAAATCTGGCTATGTACAGCCCCCACCCCATAGTTTGAAGCATCCACCTGCACAACAAATTCTTTGCTGTAGTCTGGACTGGCTAACACAGGAGGTCCTCCCAAAGCTTCCTTAAGCTTCTGAAATGCCTGCTCACATGTTGGGGTCCACACTACCTTATCTGGCCTATTCTTCCTTGTCAGGTCTGTGAGGGGAGCAGCTATGGTACTATAATTGGGAACAAACTTTCTGTAGTACCCTGCTGTCCCTAAGAATGCCCTCACCTACTTTTTGGTAACAGGTGCAGGCCATTCCTGAATAGCTTCCACTTTGGCAGGTTTTGGCCTTATCTTACTACTCCCCACTCTATGTCCTAGGTAGGAGACCTCTACCATACCCACCTGACATTTGCTCAGCTTAATGGTCAACCCTGTCCTCTGTAGTCTGCCCAGCACCTCCCTGACATGCTGAAGGTGCTCTTGCCAGGAATGGCTAGAGATTGCAATATCATCCATGTAAGTAAGGGAAAACCCTCCTGCTCCTGCTAAGATATGATCTACCAGCCTTTGGAAAGTCACGGGGGCATTCTTCATCCCAAAGGGCATCTTTGTGAACTCATACAAGCCAAAAGGAGTCACAAAGGCTGACTTCTGTCTAGCACTGGAAGTCAAGGGCACCTACCAGTAACCCTTGGTAAAGATCAATGGTTGTAAGATACTTAACCCCACCCAGCTGCTCCAGGACCTCATCTGTCCTAGGCATTGGGGTAAGCATCCGACTCTGTGTGACTATTTAATTTCCTGTAATCCACACAGAACATGTTGCTGCCATCCTTCTTTGGCACCAACACCACTGGTGAGGCCCAGGGACTGTTGGACTCTTGAATCACCCCGAGTCCCAGGTTTCCTGGTGAGCATGCCCCCAAACTCCTGCAACACTGCTCAGATTTATCGAACCTGGGTAAGCGATAGCTGCTGGGACATTGCTACCCCTTCCACCGAGGTGTCAGCCCGAGCCTCACTGAGGAGATCAGTCACAAGATCTCTCTCAGACTCCTCCTGCAATCCACTGCAAATGCTCAGTACAAGGGCCTCCCTATCATGGTAAGCTTTCATCATGTTAACATGGTACAATTTGTGCCCCTGCCATCTGCCTAGCACTTCCACCATATAGTTAACATCACATACCTTTCTTACCACCTTGTAGGGTCCCTCCCAAGCTGCTTGCAACTAGTGTCTGACAGGAATGAGAACCATCACCTGCTGCCCTACAGCATACTCTCTAGCTCGAGCATTCCTGTCATACCACCCCTTTTTCTGTTGTTGGGCTTCTGCCAGGTTCTCCTGGGCCAGGCCCATGAGTTCCCTAAGCCTTGTCCTGAGTTTCAGGACATATGCCACAACAGACTCCTTGTGAAACTCACACTCACCCTCCCACTCATCTCGAATTAAACCTAGAGGTCCCCTCACCCTATGCCCATACAGCAACTCAAAAGGTGAAAAACCTGTGGATTCCGGGGGAACCTCTCTGCAAGCAAACAACAGATGGAGCAAATATTTGTCCCACTCCCTCTTAAACTGATCTGCAAATGCCCATAGCATGGACTTGATTATAGAGTTTAACCTCTTAAGAAGACCATTAGTCTGGGGATGGTAGGGGGTGGTCTTCATGTGTTTCATCCCACAAGACTTCTACAGACAAGCCAGCAGGTCTGACATAAAATTGGCACCTCTGTCAGACAGTATTTCCTTTGGGAAACCTACCCTGCTGAAAATCTCTAGCAATGCATTTGCCACCTTTTCGGCCTCAATGGAGGACAAAGCCACTGCCTCAGGGTATCGTGTAGCATAATCTACAATCACTAGGATATACTTTTCCCTGTGGAACTTGGGGTACTCAGAGGACCCACAATATCTATAACTACACTCTGAAATGGCTCCTCAATCACAGGCAAAGGCATCAAAGGAGCTCTCACCTTGTCTCCTGCCTTGCCTACCTTTTGGCACTGCTCACAGGTCCTGCAGTACCCTGTTACATCTCTGGAAATTCAAGGCCAATAGAAGTTTTGCATAATATGCCTCTTTGTACGTTCTATGCCCATATGACCTGCAAAGGGAATATCATGGGCTATGGCTAGAAGTGCCAGACAGTAAGCTCTAGGCACTACCAACTGCTGTATTGTCTCACCTTCTAGCCCTCCCTCAGGGGTCCACTCTCTGTACAGTTACCCTTTGTTCCAGTATACAGATTCCCCCTTCCCTTGAGAATCAGGTGCCTCCCTAGCTACCTGCCTCAGGCCTTGCAATGTAGGGTCTGAGAGCTGAGCCTGTCTCAATTCTATTATTGTTACCCTTCCCAGCTCTCCTTCCAAAGGAAGTCTGGCATCATCTGACAGCAGTCCTCACTGTCAGCCTGGGTACTACTACACACCTCTTCCTTTGCAGTTACCCTGTCCAAAGGAACATCAGTACCCACAAGCAGCTGTGGTTCACATTCAGTCTTACTGCTACAGTGTAGCTCACTCCCTGAAGTAACCACCTCAGCAGTCCTGGCTGCAAGTATGCAGTCTGTCTGGGTCTCCTTCAGGCTACCAGACCTACATGCTTGTCTCTTAGCCTCACTGCATGTAACTGCATAGGTACATAGTACTGCCTCATCCAAATCCTTCCCTCTCAGGACATCTGCAGGATGGTAGTTCCATACCCCTGTTGTCTCAAGACAACCCACAATTGGCATTTTGTCTTTACCACTTACTGGCTCCCTCACCTTTGGGTCCCCACCTTGCCTCCGTGGACACCTGTATGCCACATGGCCCCACTGGTTGCATTCAAAACATTTAACACCAGCTCCTGGATGTGTACCTGGACTAGTGGCTTCCCCTGCTACTGGCGGATTCTGTTGGGGCAGTCTGTGCTGCCCACCATGGGTTCCTTTAGTCCCGTGAGCAGTACTGGGGGTCCCTTTCCTGTGCAGGGCTGCCCTGCTTGCAAGGTATAGGTCTCCCTTCTTCCCCAACTCCTCTGAAGTAGCACACTGTCTATCAGCTAACCAGATCCTCATGTCCTCAGGCAAAGTGCTAAGGGCTTGTTCCCTTACCAAAAGACTGCCATCCCTTCAAAAGTGGTGACCTGACATCCACTCACCCAGCTATGAAAATAAGTGCTCAGTTCAGCAACATATGCACATACATTTTCATCTGCCTTGCGTCTATGCTCACGAAACTTTTTCCTATACATTTCAGGTGTTAGCTTAAAACATTCTAACAAATGTATTTTTACAGCAGTATAATCAAAACAGTCAGTGTCATGCATTTTTGCTAAAGAAGTTACAGCTTTACCATGGAGTAAGGGGGTCAGGAACTGTACCCAGAGCCTTTAGTCAACTTCATACTGTTTACATACCTGCTCAAACATATGAATGAAGCTATCAAAATTATCACCCTCTTTAAACTGTGGAAGAAATGTACTGACTTTTTGTGCTTCTGGGGTCCGGTTACTCCCTTCCCCATTACCTCCATGATTCTGGCAAAGAGTCAGCATTTCCCTCTCAAGCTTTCTCTGCCGTTCCTGTTCTTCAGCTTCTAGGCTCCTCATTCTCTCAGCTGCTTCCAGTTCCATATGCCTGGCCTCCCAACTCAAGTCTCTTTAGCTCCAGCTGGATTTTTAAGTCCACTGCAGAAAGGTTGAGCTGTCCATTCTCCAAGAATATTGTATCTCCACTGTCAGTCTGATTATCCTCCAGGCTGCTGTTTTCTGATGCAGCTGTAACCAAGGCTGCAGTCAGGTCTGCTTTAGTCAGGTTTCCATGCACCATTCCCCTAGCCTGGCATATCTCTGCCAGCTGGCTCCTTGTCAGCTTTCCATACTCTACTGCTAACATGCTGCCTGCTCACCCTGACTAACATTAAGCTAACAAACGAAATAAACAATTGTGATCTGAACTCTTGGTATACACTGAATGGCTGTTTTAGAGTACAAAACACTTTTAGAGATCACTGTACATAAGCTACAGGAATTAGCTCTACCCCACACCACTACAAGCCAATTAGTATGTGAAGTAGATCCCACCACTGCCAAACACTTGTGGCAACCATGCCCTGGCCCAGCAATCAAGGAGCCTCAATCCTCACCACTAACACCAGGGAGGTTGTCTCCTAGAAGAGGAAAGGATAACTAATACACACAGTAAAGTACAATTTCCCTTAAGTGCACACAGAGATCACAGTCAGTCTGGGGCTGGCTGCTCCCTTGCTCACCAGGTCCCCGGTAAGACTCCCCACTGGCACAGCTATAGGATTCAGGTCTCAGCCTAGCTGTGCAAGCTAAAACCTCCTGTACCCTCTCTGTCCAACCAGCGCTTCATGTCCCTGCCCAAGTAGCTGACACAACACACACACACTTTGAGATAAGTATTTATACAACTTCACAGACACTCCTGGGAAAGGCTGACACAGATTCTCCAGCTGTGCCCCTTTACCCAGACTATACGGTAGTAATTACTGCCTCCACCCAGTTAATAATATCAGCTACTAAAAGGCCCTTAAAAGGGTGTCCAGTTATTACTGTGCAATATTAATATCCAATAGTAATGTGACTATACAGTCTAAGGCTTATTGGAGGGGCTTAGACAGTAAACTCTATAAATTTATAATGTACTCTAAAGCATACTTCATCTGTACAAAAAGCAGCCACATGTAGAAGGTTTTAAAAATATTTAATAGTAAATAATTAAAACACAAGACAAAACTGCTACACCACAGAGATATCTATTAGTTTACAGATCACACAGAAACTTAAAATAATACAGTAGGACAGGTCTGGTTTCAAAGAAAAATACCTAATTAATCTTTACTACCTTTAACTATTCCTACAAGATAAGTCAGTGCTAAAAACTTACATGTGAGCATAAGCAGAGTGCTGATAAGTTAGATGCCCAGATCAAAATGCTCCAGGTCTCTTGTGAGAAATAGTATTTAAACATTACTAACAAACATGTCTTTAAGGCCCTCCCAAAATTACATCATTTTTGACACTTAGGTTTTCCCAGTATTCATATTGCATCATGTTAACACCTGGTCTGAGTTGTCAGGCCACAAACTGCATTATTTAGCAATCTAACACCTCCTCAGAAACTTACAACGATACAAGACATTTCACATGTATATGCTAACAGAAACCAAAGCAATAAAAGCACCTTCCACATCAAATTCTGGTCATAAACTTTAGCCTTAAAACAGTGGGCATGAAATCTTCATCCAGCTGCCCTCGGGCCGAATTCTAACATGAAAGGATACAACATGCTTCACTGGGCCAGTAGAGTGCAATGTTGTCACATATTTTTCAGTTCCACATTTCACAGTGTTTTCCTACATTTAAAAACACAAGCCTGTATTTTACATTTATTTATACAGTTGATAGAATTATATATCAAATTCTATTTGGCTAGGCTGGCAGCCTTCACCCATATTTCCCCAATCGTCACACTACGTCCTTCATATATTAGTACCCCTGGAGACATCAGCTCATTGCCTTCTCCTGTGTGCAAGAGGGGATTCATTACCACCTGCAAACTTGAAGACACAGGTTCGTATACCACCTCTTACCTGGGATACTGAGTACTGTAATGACTGGAGAGCCCTGCCTTGCACACCACTCAGGAATGAGAGGTATGCCTTAGCACAGCTAAATTCGACCCCTGAAGTTACACCCCCCCCCCATCAGGGAAATGTCTGTCAAAGAATTTGGATTATGGTACATGCATGCTTCAGACAGAACTGTTTGGGTTCTGGCTCCATAAGAAAATGCTCAGCAGGGAGCCATATTTTCACAGTTTTGGAACTTATGATGTTAAGTCTCGAACTTCCAAAACAGCACTGATTACACTTCACCCCACAAGCTGAAACTAATTAACAAAAAAATAGCTTATGGTTTCCAAAAAGAAATACAGTACTGCATGTCTTCAAGCAATTAAGAGAACAACTTATTACCATGTCATGAAGCTTTTACTTAGGAGTGCACACTTGCAGTTAAAAATTACCATTTATCAAGAATTATGCATCAAGGATAGTAGTATAAATAAACATAACTAGAAAGAAATGTTTCACCTTCAAAACCAAGGGTGCAGCTAGGCATACTCAGTGTACTCAAACATGTACAACTTTTTTTGAGCGTCTCTTGGAAATATCAGCACTTAAAAAACAGAGTGTTTAGAACTTTGTGAATGAATATTTACAATATGGAAATATACAAGTGCCTGTGTGAAAGGAATACATCTCTAAAAAGAGATTTTGATAGGTATAAATAGTAACAGTTGAAAATAACCTTCTCTCTTCCTATGTGTCTAAGAGTAACATTTTGAGAGTTGAGTACATTTTTAAAAAAATCCGCAGTGGTTCAGCAGTAGCGTTGTTACCTCACAGCAAGAGGTTCTCCTGTCCGATTCTCGGCTGGGAGTGCCTTCTGTGTGGAGTCTGCATGTCCTCCCTGCAGTCAAGTCGCCTCTGAAAGACATGCGCGAATGGACATGCCTTCGCTGAAGGTTGGGCGTTAGGCTGACAAATCAGCACAATAAAAATCGACTGCCAATTATTAGCAGACCGGAGTTCCGCTATGGCGACCCCTAACCGGGAAAAGCCAAAAAGACAAACAGTACATTTTTGAAATGATAGGTGGGTAGTGACGGCAGCAACATTAGATGCAAATACAAAATGTAAATTTCTGGCTACACCCCTGTTCAAAACATCTGCTTTCTCAGTCTGCTTAAACAATGCACAGATTTATATGGAAGTTCAGAAATGGTTGTAACAAAGAAACAGGGAAAATGTTATGTGCAACATCAAGCAGGATACGCAAAAAGAAACAAGAAGAACAAAAAACTCAAATTAATTAAGAAAATTAAATTTCAGTTCCGAATTCTCCAGCCAGAAGATTGAATGGGGGAATTTTGAGGTTTGAGTTGTGATGACTCAGAGGTAAGAATAATAAGAAATGTGCACAGGTATCAACCCTGCTTCATTTTATGTATGGATGGGGATGATTTGCCCCCTGCAACCCTCTCAAGAGAATAGCTATCCCAATTTGAGTTTCAATACTCTTTTACATTTGTTGTAGAATTTCTTCATTTAGAATTAGTCATGCTCTTCCTTAGATAATGTCTCATACAGCCCATTGGCTGGTTAACTATCATGTGATTGACTGCCTTGAGATGCATATTCCAAATGATTTCTCTTGAAGAATTGGGTACCATATGGCATGTAAATCATTGTAGATAGCTTTATTAGCCTTAAAACTATCTATCCCATATCTGACATCATCCAAAAATATTTAACATCTATATCAATATCTCTATGTAGTTTCATGTGTTAAGTTACATTGATCATGCAGCTGAAAGAGAACGCTAATATTCGGTCTGACAGATTTAGTGCAAACCTCACTTCATCCACTACCAAAACTTCTTCAGTAGTCCAGCAGACCCTAATCCCCCTAAACTTACTCTGAAATAAATCATTGTAACCTTATCCAAGGCAAAGAACACCTCATCCATAAAGCCTGATAATATAACAGGTAGCCTGATTATTAGCATCAAGTATGTCTTACTGGAACCTCTATTAAATGTCCTAAACAGGAGTCTTATCATAGGGTATGTCCCAGAAGCTACAGCCATTTTCATGTCCCTACGTGGAGGGGGCAACCACAGGCTCTGGTATTTACAGACTTAGCAGCCTAACTAGCATTATTTGTAGAGTCATGGAACAACCTCATTAATTTAGGAATTGACAACATCATATTCCTAAATATCTATTAGCTTGGCTTCTTTAAGGGTAGGCTGTCTGTAAATTTTGACCTCTTAAACATCTTTTAAAAGTTTACTGAAGTAGTAGATGGTGGTTATGAAATACATGTAGCATATCTAGATGCGTATAAGGAATTTGATATTATCCCCCATGCAAGTGTCATTAAAAAACATTTAACATGAATGAAAACTCATATGTAGTCAGATGCATAGCGAAGTGGTTAACAGACAGAACCCACATTGCCAGATCTGCAGCTGCCTCTTGCTCCCCTACTACATGGTATCTTTTTGTCAGAGTTAAAAAAAAGAGAAGAGCTTGAGCAGTTTAACTAGAAATTTTTCAAAATCAGATTCTGGTGATGGTATTTTGCAGAAATTTACAGATTTATTTGCTGGAGTAGGATGTTTATCACAGATTACTACTTCAAAATATCTCTGGATGCAGTTCATGTAGTTAATGGCTACCAGTGACTCCTTGAGGAGCAGATAACTGGAACATAATGTCTCATCGCAAAAATTTGAGTTTAGAGGTTGTACAAAACCATCATGCACTATTTTTGGATAAGACATTCTGATGCAGTTCCAAGTTTATGAAATGAAAGTGCTTAATGTTTGGTGAATTGCTTGCTTATTAAAAGAAGTTAGCTTTATTTCTGCTTCATTGTGGAGGTTTTATAAGTGTCCTGTTGGGCTTGCTTAATTTTGAAACTTTTGTTAACAGCAAACCGCCATGGTTTTTCTGTTTTTTAGTATTTCTTTCCTAGGTGTTTGCTCTTAATGATATCATCAGAGATCTAGGTAGCCTTATGGATAGTTCCCTATCCTTTAACCATTGTGCAAATCCTTCTAACTCAGCCAAATGCATCTTTTTCATAGCTGAAGAGGTCTTGCTTCCATTTTATTCATCTGTAATTCCAATATTGAATACAATACCTCTTTGGTATTTTTACAACAAATACGGAAAATACAATTCTTTATTAAAAGCACATCACTCTTAAGGCTTCAGTTAATGCCTTCCAAGACTTAATTGAACATTGTGTTTCAGCTTAACACATTGATCAAATAAGCTTTAACAAATTAATCCAAACATTAAAAATAATAAAAAATCATATCATAGGTTTCATAATATTAAATTTTAAAAATAAACAAAATTTCTTTATATAAAAGTTGTTTAATGTTATATGCCTTCCTTTCAGGAACTGATGTCAAGAGACTCACGCAACTTTGGTCTGGTAACTCTGATCTTGAAATCTCACAATGGTGGCAAAAGAAGCAGCTACAAAGCAATGTGTCAGACATACCCAATGGAATGATGTCAGTCATAAATGCTCTCATTCAGTTCAATGATTCTCACTCACTTGATGTGCAGGACAAACTTCTTGAAGTTCTTGTTTCACTTAAAAAAATTGTAAGTCGGGGCAAGGGCACTTACCAGGGTAAGTGCCCCATTGGGCACCCATTACAGTGCCTCCTATGTTAGTGTATTATGGATTACAGACAATTTTTCACAACTGTTAGAAAATGTTATCAGTATTACGCACCTTGTATAAAGAAAAAGGATTGTTCTTAGGTATTACAGATGAGAAGTGAAAAAAGCTTTTGTGACAGCATTGTGTAAAGAATGGTTGACAATAGCCAGTCACATGTATTATTTAGTTACGTGTGTGTGTGTGTGTGTGTGTGTGTGTGTGTGTGTGTGTGTGTGTGTGTGTGTGTGTGTGTGTGTGTGTGTATGTGAATGTGTGTGTCTGTGTGTATGCGTGTTTGCATGTACTAGTGTATGTGCATGTGAGTGTGTGTGTATTCATGCATGTGCATGCATGCATGTGTGTATGTACTAGTGTGCATGTGCATGTCCGTGCATGTGCAAGTGTGTGTGTGTGTGTGTGTGTGTGTGTGTGTGTGTGTGTGTGTGTGTGTGTGTGTGTGTGTGTGCACTTGTGTATGTATGTGCATGCATGCATGTGTGTATGTACTAGTCTGTATGTGCGTGTGTGAGTGTGTGTTTGCGTATATGGTGTGTGAGTGTGTGTTTGCGTATATGGTGTGTGAGTGTGTGTGTGTGTGTGTGTGTGTGTGTGTGTGTGTGTGTGTGTGTGTGTGTGTGTGTGTGTGTGTGCGTGCACTCATGTATGTGCATGCATGTGTGTGTGTGCATGCATGCACATGTGCTATTGCAAATGTTTCTTAGGGCTTTCATATGAACAGCATATAAGTACCCCCAAAGGGATGATACAGGTTCTATCAGGATTAGGCTCCCTCTGCAGTGGGAAAAGTTGTATTATAAATGTTGAGTGTGGGGGAACTACAACTGCTTTGTTGCAGTGGTCTTTGAAGAGTGGCAAGCAAAAGCCAGTCAGCCATAGTTGTAGCTAGTTCAACTGGTACCCTGGGCAATCACCAGTAGCCATCACCCACAACCAGAGCTGAAGATCAAACAAAAAATGTTCTCTGGAGTTATGGACCAAAAAAGTACTATAATCTAGCCATGTGGCCCAAAGGGATAAAGCCATTACTGTGGCCCAGACAATCCATGTTCAGTGGTATGGGTGCTGGGGCTGTTTGGAAGAAGATGGGCGTAAGTAGCTAATTTTGGCTTGCCCATCCTGCAGGGGAGGGAGTTAGTCCGGGCTTGTTACAATAGCAGTATTAAGAGCTTGGCAAGCTCAGCACTGCAGGTGGTATATTGTTTGGTCAGGAGCTTGCACATGCATGGAGCCATGCATGCACCTTCCAAAGTCAGCGACTGCAGAGTTTGCAAGACAGCTGCATGCTGGTAGAGGTTAGGGCACACTTCCCAATGGCAATATTAAAGTGCACCACTTCATTGATCACTTCACCGACCCCAGACGTGGGTCAGATTGAGTCTGGGGATGTCTAAGGCAGGTCTGGTAGACCCAGTGAATGAGGAGAGGAGATGAGATGGTGGCAGCTGATGGTGAGCTGGAAGAAGTAAAAAAAAGTATTCTGGAATGATGAACGGGAGCAAAGAGCAAGCTTGTCTATTTGCTGCAGTTCCTTACACACACACACACACACACACACACACACACACACACACACATGTACGCACACACTCACACTCACACACACACACACATACACACACACACACACGCGCGCGCGCATACACATGCACACACGCGCACACACTCACACACACACACACACACACACACACACACGTGCGCGCACACACGTGCACACACTCACACACACACACACACACACGTGCGCGCACACACATGCACACACTCACACACACACACACACACACACACACACACACACACACACACACACAGTAAATCATTTTAGCAGCAATCATTCCATTTTGAAATTGTGGATGCTTAAATGTCATCCTTTGTTCTCTTTAGTTTGGAAGAGGAGAGGAATCAGCATGTCGCTAAATGTTTATTTCCCTGCCATCAGACCCTAACGGTACTTTTTGTTCTCAAAGTACTTCCTGATCTGAAATTTCTAAAATTGTTGTAAAATATTTTATAACTATTACTATCCTTACAATTTACAACAAATTTCATATCATGTTCCCTTTTCTTAATCAAGTTCCTCAGTGCCACAAAAGTGTTCTAAGGTTTTTCTTTAATGTAGTAACATTATACACTTCCCAGTGATGTTTGTTTTTCTTAATATATTTCTGAAAATTCTTACACCATTGAGGTAGTTTATTTAATTTTCTATTTTCTTTACAGGAATTCTACAGTTAAAATTGGTATGAATTATCACAGAATAACCTTCAACAGACTTTTACATCGTCTTCACTCATAGCTCCTCCAGTCTCATTGCTGGAGATACTTATTACTATCAGTTTATTCTGCATGGCAGAACTACTTAAAGTAACCTAACTATTTTTGTCCAGTTCATTGCATTATGGAGAACTGAAAACGAACATCCAGATGATCAGAGTTTCTTAAACTACTTGCTGCTTGAATGCCTCTAATTACACAGTCAAGGTGACTATAAATTATATTTGGTATATTGCCCACATATAGGCAGAGTTCCAAACAGAAAGGTACTCTTTAATGCTCAGCATGTGTGGCACAGGAGTCCTCCAAGAAGGAAAAACTGCTACAGAGGAAAAAGAGAGAGAGAGTTATTGTAGTCTTCTTTTATTTCATGTATTTGTTAAGCTGGTAAACCCATTGGACACAAGTGTCCCTTTTCAGGGTGAACTGAGTGCACATTCAGGTTACGTGACCTGCTCAGAGTTGATCCGTAGGCAGATAGAGGCTAAGGGAATCCAACCCTGGACTACAGGAAGCAGTGTGTAAACAGCTCATAGGTTCATAGGTCCATAGGTTCATAGGTAGGTACTAGGCTTTCAGCCCTAGGGCCTATACAAGCCTAGCCAAAAGGTACCCTGACTTTCACCACCCAAGAAAATTATTTTCCTGTGCCTCTGTTGAGCAGAGCCACAGAGGTGATCCCCAGGGTGAATTTCCTATTTCCCATCCAATCATCAAGATTTTTTTGAAGAGTGCTAATAAGGAGCTTTGTTTGATATAGATAGGTAGTTTGTTCCAGAGTATGGGAAGTCTCTGGGACAGGAATCTATCCCTCCACCATGCTCTGTTTATTGTGGTGACAAGGTAGGTCCCTAGAGCATGTAGCTTGGAGGGATTGGGATTTCTTTAAGTGGAACATGTCCAACAGCTCTGGGTTTGACATAGCTTTGTATGTTGGGCAGAGATCGCCTCTGAGAAGGCAATATGCGACTGAGTAAAGCTGGAGTTTTTTGAGACGGTCTGCATAGGGCTTGAGACCAGTAATCCTCTTTGTGAGGTATTTCTGCAGCCTTTCCGGTTGTTGTAGATGTCTTGTGAGGTACATATCAAAAGGGGTGTTGTACTCTATAATGGGTCTAATGAGTGACGAGTAGAGAGGAACAATGACCTTTTTTTCCTGGATGAGAAACCTGTTGTGATGAGGTGTGCCATGTAGAAGGATTTCCTGACTACTGTGGTGATGTGATTATCAAAGGAGAGACTACTGTCCACCTGTGTCCCAAGGTCTCTTATCACACTTTTAGTGTTAAGTAGACTACCACCTATGTGGTAGCTTATAGGTACAGAGTTTTTACCAAAGGGGATGACAATGCACTTTTTGGCATTGAGCTTGAGGACATGGCTTTGACAACAGGCATCTGTCTCAGTGAGGCCCTTTTGTAGGATGTCCACATCATTAGGAGTTTCAATTATCGCTCCTACTTTGCAGTCATCTGCGAACTTCATTAGCCAAAGACCTTTTGTGTTTGCTTGTACTTCAGAAAAGTAGATATCAAACAGGAGAGGACCCAGGACTGAACCCTGTGGTACTCCACTTGTCACTGGTCTGAAGTCAGGTTTGGAGTTTGCTACTTTCAGAGTGTCGGTTCTGTCAGTGAGCCAGTTGGCAACTCATCTTGTGACACAGGGATTTATACCTAGTTTAGTGAGTTTATCTATAATTCCAGAGTGGGGGATGGTGTCATAAGCCTT